>NW_020799097.1:121827470-121834300 GCF_003259725.1 Athene cunicularia
AAAAAAAAAAAAAAAAAAAAAAAAAAAATCAATGATTAGTACAGCTCTGATCTGGAGATGTATATTTTAGGGATCGCATTATGCTGAATATGTGCATTACATACACAAAGTAAAAATCCATGCCATTATTGTGCCTGTTCAGTAGCCACTTTTCAAATTGAAATATCTCAGCCATTTTAAATGACGTTTTTATTTTTGCAAAGACGCTAAAAGCAATTAGAGGGCAATATTGACTGTTCACTTGCCAAATTCCACTGTTCCAATGAAAGCTGCTTTTGAGTTACTGTACACAAGTGCAAAAAGCATCCCAAATCATTTTACATACATTACAAGCAAAACCAAAAAGAAATCACCATTTAAAAGAAAAGAAAAAGCCATTTATAAAAGAAATGCTTGCTCCCAAGTTGAAACCATGTGTCAGCCTAGAGCAATCTGTTAAGCTTGAGTTATAAACCCCTGGAAAAAAATAGTTGTTTGCAGTGCAGATGCTGAGACTCACAATTAAAGCAGAGGCATGGTGAGAAGAGGTCTCGTGACGATGTTCTGTATAGGGAAAGTTATCTAAATGCCTTCAGTGGGAAAGGTGATAAATTTGTGT
The DNA here is from genome assembly GCF_003259725.1 of Athene cunicularia. Classification (NCBI taxonomy): domain Eukaryota; kingdom Metazoa; phylum Chordata; class Aves; order Strigiformes; family Strigidae; genus Athene; species Athene cunicularia. The sequence goes on from NW_020799097.1 coordinate 121,828,069, forward strand.
CTCCTCTATCAGTAACATTTGTTAGTTACCTGGTTGAGCTGCCTCTTTCTTAATAAAAAAGTAAAAATATGAAATTGTTGCATATGACCGTATACAAATGACCAGGATGGCTTGTCTGTAATTTTAAAAAGTCATGATCAACCCATCTTTCCAGAGTTCAAGGCTACCTCCAGTTCACCTGAAGGGCTATTAATTTCTCCTCAGCGTGAATTTATGCAGCAGGATCATTCGTCAAGAATTCAATAAAGTCATAAATGAGTCATCTCAAATCTTTTCTCAGGAGCTAAAACTCCAGTTGTTGTTCCTATCCAGAGAAAATGGTCAGGATCCTATTGCAAGGATGCTTCTGACTTGAGGGGTTGGTAGGTTATCCAGGCTGACCTGGCAGGAGATTGGAGCAGATTGTCATGCCCTGGGGATTTGTTCTCCACCCGCACTTTGTCCATGCATTGTAAACGGCTGCTGCCTTTGAGATCAAATTCTTGGGGTATGTGGTTGTGTTAAAATAAGTTGAGTTAAGCTGTTGGGGTGAATCGTAGGCCCTACTCTGCTATCTGCCATTAATTTATCTGTGGGCTATGAGCCAACATCTGTCTCCTCTGCCTCAGGGCTTGATTCTTATTAATACCAAGGCCTCTTTACACCTTCTTGGCAGGGAAAATGGCCTTGCAGCAGAATTTCATTTACACCCATTTGGTGCCCCCCTTTTCACTTCAGACACACTCTTCCGCCTTTGTTGCTCTGAAGAACTCACGAGTGTTTTGCTCTTGGACCTGTGTTTTCATTACTGTGTTGTCTGTCCTCATGCATGGAAACCAGAGATTTTATCTGCCAGAAATGAATGAGGTTTTATCGTAATGGTCCAAGCAAATGTCATGATTCAGAGTGTAAAGGATCAACAGCATGGATGAGTTGCACAATAAGTCTGTGTAAACAGAAGCTGGGACATGAGCAGGCGGAATGGCTTCCTTTCCTTTCAAGAAAAAACTTATCCTAGAACAAAAATGGGGTTAAATTTTCTGAATTGAGGAAGATTCCCCTTGTTTTATAAGGCTGAGTGGTATAAATACAAATTTTTCCACTCTTGTCTTCCTTGCCCCCCTTAGGGGAGCAGGATTTTTTCCTGGGACATCCCAAACAGAGTTGATATATATCTGATATTTTCCAGTGTCTGCGAAAACAATTTTCTCCTTCATTTCAAAATAACAATTGAGTGCCACACCATGTGGCTTTGAGATATGAGACAGGGTAACCCTGTTAAGAATTCAACCACAGCCATGCAGAAAAGGAAAAGGGGGTTATCTGAGTGAAGTGACACAAGGGCGATGGTTAGTAGGCTGCACTGAGCCATTGTTCATGGGAACACAGTCAGTCTTTATTTATAAATTATAAGTAAAGATCTGCTAACTGCCCAACTGAGGACACTTACTCGTCTGCACACTTCAGTCCAAGTGCAATAAATACAGATCAAATGTTCACCATCCATATAATAACAAGGATCTGATCCAAAGCACATTTTTATTTCTACAGGGTTACCTTGGATCGCATTGAGTTTTGTTATGTTATATATGGATGCGTCGTTATTTAAAGGAAAATAAGGGACAGAGCTGAAAACAATTGTAATTGCCAGTTGGAACTCTTGAGGCAACTGGAGACACTGTATGAAAAGTAGCACCTTAGCCAATATCTATTAATACTTTCTTTTGCACAATTTACAGTGACATTTATTTTACATCATTTTATACTGTTTTCAGTTAGCTCTTCAAGTTTTGAGACAATTAAAATGGAAAAATTTAAAAAAAGGCCTACTGTCAGGGATTCAGACCCAAAAGCTTCTACCGACTTCAGCAGAAATTATAGGTGCTCTTTGGCACTGGGAATGCAGTGTTTATATCTTGCTAGATAATCATAAAGAAATGCATTGTATAGAGCTTTATGCCAGATTCCCCATTATGCTGCCGAAATGTACTGGTTGCAAAACGAAGAGTTCAGAAACCAAGTGAGGCAGGCCTGACTTTTACGCCTCTCCCTTCCACGTATACATTTTGATTTGATCTTTTATTTCCTAACCATATACCACTATAATACAGAATTCCTGCCTAATTGAGAGCACCAGATGGATGAAATATAGCCAAAAAAGCAGTTTGTTTCACATGCTTGTCATTGAGTACAGCTTTAATTTATCACATATCATTCATCTTGGTGTAAAATAAATTTAGGCTTTTTTTTTTTTTTTTTTTTTTTTTTTTTAATAGACTTCCCCACAGTGCCCATTTTTGCAAGATCTGAGTGTATCAAAATCATGAAGGTTTTACATTCAGAAGTAGCCCTGGGAGTATGTTTGTCTTAAGCACAAAAATCTCCTCCAGCTAGCATATATTCAGTACGGGAAAGTTGATGCCTCTGGAGAGCAAGTCAAAGTAGGCAATAATTAAGGGTGTAAGTGGAGTCCTTGGCATGTGCTGGTGGAGGCATCTGTCTCTTTCCTGTTATCCTAGGGCTGTAAGGGACATTTGGGGACAAGAATGCACCAGAGTCACAAAGAACCAAAATACCTAAGAGTCTGCTAAGACATTTTTTCAGGGAACTAGCTAGGCTAGTAGCAAATATTACTATCCCAAGCTGTTCTTCATCACTCATGTCCTGGAGATTATTGTCCTCAGGAGCTCCATCAGCAGCAGAGAGGCAGCGTGTGCTCCCTGCTCTGCCTCAGTGCCAAGCCAGCAGGTTAGCTCTAACTGCCTTCCTTGCTGGTCTGCCTCAAAGCTTCCAACCACATCGAAGGCAACCTGTTGAGTGGCAGAACTCTGGGACAGTACTTCACTGCACTCACAAGTTGAGCTTTTTCTTGCTGGACATGCCTTTCTCTGTCTTTACAAGCCACTCTGCAGCATCCCCAGGCTACACATAAGGCAGAAGCAGAGATCCTCTCAGTACTATTTAATGTATTGTCTCTCCTGTTTTGTCTCTTTCCTGACTGAAAACTGATGAAGCAGGATCATGCAGGAGTTAAAAAGAAACAAAAAGAAAGATCTGTAGACTTGTAACTTCTCCACTCCTGGGGCATGAGTAAGGTTTCTCTAGGGACTTTGTTTTATTATGGGTGGGATGTGTCTCGTGTCATTTTAGATGGCAGTGAAGGAGATGCCTATGTCTAAGCCAGTCTTTTGAACTTCATTGTCAGTGGTAGGAAACAGGCACTTGGAGCTCCTGAGTGATTTGAGCTGTTTTAAATGCCTACCATAGCAGGAGGTGATTCACAACCTGGGAGTACTTATTTCTGTCCACTTGCTATGGACAGAGCCCTGATGACTAGCTCAGAGCTGGATGCCTGCACTTGAACGTCTAAAATTGGAGTGGTCGCCGTCTCTTCCTGACTTTGGGGTACATCTGTCATATTTTTGGGCCCCTACTCAACAGAGCACCAGGGCACATGCTTTACTTTAAAGTCCTGCTTCCAGGCTTTGGTGCAGGGAGGTGGCACTGACCACCCACCGGAGTGCCAAGCTGAAGTAGCTCTTTAGCGTGCTTCTTATGGGATATTTACAAAGAATACAAAAAATATTCCACTATCTCCAGTTGTGAGCTAGACAGCAAAAAAATTCAGTGCAGATCCTTTCAGCTGAACCAAATTACAGAATCAGGAATAAAAAACGTGTGCCTACGGTTAGCTTTTTAAAGCCCTGTTTAAACTCATGCATACAGGTCCTCATTTCCAAAACAGGGCATAGCTATTTCTGTTACAATTGCTGCGTTTTTCTGGTATCTTTGACAAGTTTTAAAAATCCTCTTTGCATCACTGAATTTAACCATATTATAGAAAGTTACTTTTTTGCAATTTTAGGGGATCTTCTTGGAAAACCTCTGTACTGTCATCTGTTACCATCAGCAATGGCACATATAAGAGAAGGTATACAGAGCGGGAGGGTGTTTGCTTTACAAAGAACTTCACAGTTTTTTTAAATGAGGTAGAAAGGAAGACTTTTCATGCTGTCTTCAGTTAAACTGAACAATGTATTTGTTTTTACTGGAATGAATCTTCCACATTTCACCTAGAAATGGGAAAAGTCTTAGCTTTAGCTTTGGTATAAATATTTGCACGATGTTAATTCCAGAGTTTGTGTGAGATCATCTTTAATTGCTTTAAATAATCATAATAAAGAAAAGAACCACTGAATCTTAGAAGAAAGACTGTCTGCAATTGTGTACGGAGATTGAAATAGTGGCTTAAATGTACAAAGTTGGTTGAAATACGGAAGGAATGGATTTGGCTCAACAAGTTTGAGATGAAACAGAGCTGTTTCTGGAAAGCCATTACAGGTGGCAGTCTGGAAACTGACTGTCTCTCACCTACTAAAGAATGGCATTAACACCAGTTTCCACTGCCTGATCTTTTGGCTGTAAGAATAAGAACAGCACAAGTTTGGGCTTCAGAAGACCCTACTGATGGCAAAATAGGAGAGGGTGAAGCTACACTGACTTCAAGAAAGAAAAAAAAAAAGAGTAGAGCATCTGACAAAGGGTCCACTGTATGTTTACAGAGTTTTGAAATCTAGGTTGATTTAAAAACTAAGGTTGTGGACTGATGTGAAAATTAAGACCGTCTCCTGGAAGCTTCTGGCAGCTGCCCCCAGAGCCCTGGTTGTCCACCTGCTTTCAGACTTTGCTCCAGCACCTGCCCAAGAGAGGTACATTCCTAGAGAGGGCTCTGTGAGAAAGCACTGAAAGCTTCACAGGCTGAGCTAGAAAAGCAAAAGCAAGATCTGAGAATGGAAAAAAAAAGCTGTTGCATGTCGTGCGCTTCTTCAGCAGCTGAGCTGTACAGAGCAGTTGCATCAGCCCAGTCAGTGACACCCTTACTTGCTTGGATGAGATGCTATACCTGGTTTTTACCCTGCTTATTTCTTACTCTCCTTTCAGGCTGTTAAGACTGTTTGTTTGTATGGAATAGCTGGTTATGAGTGTTTTCTAGGCTGTGACTATCATTTTAATTTAGGGGTCTGCCTTCAGTTTTCTTAGTATTCTTTAAAGAGTCAAGAGCTGCTTAGGATGAATATCAACACTTTCTGCTGCTCCTGTACTGATGTCCACATAAATACCAACGGAAGGTATCCAAGCTTAAGCCCTCGATCTGAAGGGGGCTCTGAATTTTAGAAGCGTTCCTCACCCTAACAGCGAGTCACCTTGAAATTCTGTGTCTGAGCAGCTCCAGACTTTCTGGGGTTTGAAAACTAACTTTAGATCTGATATTTGGCCCAGCTTCTTAATGAAAATGGAAAATTGCATTTTGAGCCTCAGCCTTCCTGAGAAACAGCCTGTGCCAAACCTGATGAGCTCGAGATAAAACCAAGGATTTGCAGGACGCTGTGTCCCATCTCAGGCAGAGGTCAGCGGGAGTTTTGAGCAAAGCGGGACTGGCCCCTCTAGCTGGAAACTTCTTTATTTGCCTCTGAGCTCCATGGCCACTGGGGTTTGACCTACGCAGGTGTGCAGTGGGGAGTGAGCCATTTGTTTTGCTCAGAAGAGGATATTTGTGATGAGGGAAATCACAGATTTTATGTGCTCACATTTTTTGTTTCCTTCTTAAGCAAAAGGGAAACCTTTGGAACGCCAAAATCTTGTCTTAATATTTCATGGAAGTAAGTATTTTATAAACGCACTTTGCAAATGGCACTATAAATTCTCCACTATGGAAAATTGCTATCTGGTTTGAAACTAGGCAGGATAAATAGAACTATAAAAGGTTACCTGGAGTAAACAGATAGGGTTTCCAAAATGTACCACATGAGATAGATTTGAGCTCAAAGTAATCTGTTTTCCATGCTTAACATACGCTCAGCATCAGCTGAACTCTGTAACTGAGCTGCCATCTGTATCAATCCCGTTCCTAGATGTCACGGCCCTGTTAATGAAATCTGGAAGTGAAATTGTAAATGGATTCAGTGAATGGTAGATGTCAGCCATTGCGTGATGGGCAATCATCAATCATCCACTGTCAGTTATTTCTGTCTCAGTGAGTAAGCCTTTATTTAAAGCATAAAGTAAGAATGTTGCCAGACCACAGGAACAAGCCCTGAGCTGTTTGCAGGTGCTGCTATTCACAGCTGCCAATTAAACCCCTGACATTTCCATAATGGCCAAGAGGCAAAGCATATGCACTTGATATAAACATTTTTGTAAAAATTAATCTCAGTTTATCAATACTTCACCTTTTTTTTTTTTTTTTTTAGGG
>NW_020799097.1:121834350-121837563 GCF_003259725.1 Athene cunicularia
AAAAAAAAAAAGCCCTAAAACACTGCTTCATTTTTGAAAAAAAAACCAAAAAAAAAAAAAACAAAAACAAAAAAACCCCAAACCAAACCACCAAAACCTAAAAATGTAAAAATGTGAGCACTTTTTTCTTTTTTTTTTTTCTCCTTTTTTTTTTTTTTTCTCCGCACAATATTTTCTTTTGGGCAGGAGAAAAAAAATATTGTCAACTCAGCTTATTAAAGGCATTCATCAGTACCACTACAAATTTATATATGTATTCCATAAAATTACCAGTGACGAGCTAGCTTTTTTTTTTTTTTTCAGAGAAAATATTTATATATTTCTACAGAAAAATAAACTGCCTAGTATTGCCACCTGACATTTATAGTTTGGAGGACATAAAACTTTTCAGAGGTCCCTTTATTTTTCACTCTCAGCTGTTTATAGTTCTTCAGGGGTACACTGATCTATAGGTAAATACAGAAAAAGAAAGGGCTGCATTCACATTTTCGAGGAGATTTCATCGCACGCTGATTGCTCTACCCCATTTTGCTGCAAAGTCTAGACAAGGCAGAACAGTGAGTGGGAAACTGGATAGCACTGGGGCATTTTAAAGTTGCCTTCTTCACTGTTCATGATACCGAGGGAGATCACATAAGTCAACCAGCAATTTGAAGTATATTTTCATGTATTGTACTTTCTGGCTGAAAAATTATGCACTACTGGATGAAATTCATTTCTGAAACCTATAGAATTCTGTTAACATTATATATTTGGAGTTGGTATTAGGGGCCTTGCTGGCATGTGTGCATTAAATTGGATGTGATTTTTTTGCCAGATAGCTGTGCCAGTGTAAGTGCTAATTGTCAGATGCAGATATACTGGTGCAGCTTTTATTAGCATAACTTATTTTTCTTCACATAACTTTAATAAGCCATCCTGCCTTAAGCATTTCCCTGGCAGTGGAAGTGTATCTGTACTGAGCAGTTTTCTACCTATCAATGTATCTGAAAGTTTTCAGTATAGATTGATCTTTGCTCAATTTTCCATTTCTTTTGTCTGTGTAGGTGCCTCATGAAGTTCCACATTGCTTCAGATTTCAGGGATAAATGTTGCTTCAGATACCCAGGACTCATTTTGAATTCAACTAATTCAGGTAATTTTCTAACATGTTTCTTAAGTTTTTAAATGCGTTTTTCTTTCATTCACAACCATTCAAAGTGTTTGAGATCCACAAAAATGTAGTCTTTAGATATTAAAAATAATGTTAAAAACTAAGTAATACTGTTGATTCAGTCCTTATAGAACCTCAAGAACCCAACCGGCTGAGTTACCCAGGGATGGTCAACAAATCCCACATACATCACCTGTTCATTTTAAAAAGAAAGTGTTACAAAATGCTGGCTTAAAAAAGGTTAAGCTGCAAAAATCTCACAAATGTCTCAGCATCAAATGCTTCTCTGTAGGATATATTTGTGGCCATAAAGTAATTTCTTGGGTTCTGGTCGACTCAGGTTCATTATTGCCCAAGATGACCATCTAATTTGTGTACATTCATGTAAGCAGAAATAACTGCTGAATTCAGTAAGGTTGTGCCGCGGTGCTGTCACCTCTGACTCAGCCCCTCTGCACTCCGATAAAAGGCAAAGGTAGAAGGTAACTAACCCCCATCAGGCTCAGTTCCTGTGCTCTCATAGACGTTACAGCAGTAATAACAATATTGCCCTGAGTATGTCCACATGACAATGTAGAAATGCCCAAGCTAGCTGTAAACAAACCATTGTGGATACTGGACGCAGTCAAGATGAGACAGCAGAGAACACCAAGAGGACTAATTTACCCTGCTTTTTGGCAGTGTTAGCTCCATATGGGCTAATTTATCCTGCCAGAAAGCATGCTCATTTATGGCTAGCTCATTTATAGCTTGTCTGAGTACCTCTTCGCTATACTGGAATTTGCAGTGTAGACGTACTTTCTATTAAGGTGACATGTGTGTGATTTTATTAAGTAAAAATATGGAGGTTAGGATTTTGAAGGCACCTAAGGGCTTCTTTCAAACGTGGTTTAAGAGGTTACCACCTCCAGTGATCTGCTTCGCAACTTCTGCTGAAGATAACTTTCCCCATGAATTAGCACATAGGATCACGTGCCCATCTAAGAGCTTCTTGAGTTTACAGCACAATATTTTAACTTAAATCACTGAAGAGGATGTGCTTGCATTATAAGACACTAAATGATAAACTGAAGCAGTATGGCAGAAGCAGGCAGACAGCTTGGGTAATAATGCTCCATATTGCTCATTTTACAGAGCCAAGAGAGAACTGGGTGCCAGGTGCCATGGAAATGTCTTTCTACTTTAGAATGCAATAGGGGTTGGGTACTGCATCCTCCTCAAATCCTTGCAAAAAAAGCTGTCAGCAATATTTATCTTTTTAGGGTTGCGTAGATCCAAATGTCACTATCTAGTCCCCAACTGTGAAGTCTGATCCAGCTAAAGAAGCTAAAGCACAAACCTAGCTTTCCAGCATGACACCACTGAGATTTGTCAGGTGCTTAAATCTAAACATATTTTTAAATTAAGGGTTGTTTGTTCAAGCTTTACCTCCATTTACTTCAGGGTAGTTAATACATGTTAACACTTCTGGTGCAAAGGGAGACTAGATGGTAGAGAAGGATTTGGCATTCAAGAAAGCAAATGCATACCGGTAGCTGTTCTTACTTCTGCTGCAGTCATGTACAGTGAGCTCCAGGCTTGTCTCTTGCTTCCCTGCTTATGGGGCTGCCCAGCTATGATCTAGTGTGCTGACCTTACTAGCAAAGTAATGACTTCCATGCTGCTGAATCCCATCAGGAACTTCATGTCTCTTGTGGTCGTCTTCATCCATGGCTAACTTGTATTATCATTGGCACGCTTAAAATTGTGATGTTATGTTTCAAATGTTTTTAAAGCTGAAGCACAGAAGCTCTTTTATTTCTCTTCTGCCTAGTAGGATTATTTCAGCTCCACACATGCAAAACCTCATATTATGCAAGAAATTAATCATATCAGAGTAAAGTAGCTACTGAAAAATTGCCAAGCACCATAAACATTGGTCAAAATGCAGGTCAGCCGTTTGCACAGCAAGTAATTGAAGCTAGAGGTTCATTGGAGCGACACGTAACTTTTCATTATGAATTAGAAAGCTTTCAAACATAAAATGGTATCTGAGAAGACTGCACTACCTAAAAGGTTTC
>NW_020799097.1:121837613-121838181 GCF_003259725.1 Athene cunicularia
TACTTCACCTTTTTTTTTTTTTTTTCTAGGGCGACAGACAACATCCTACTTGGCCTATTGTTTGTTTGCTGTAGAAAGAGAGAAATACGTGTTGGAAAGCAGCCAGGGCATTCATTTCCCCAGGATATACAGTAGATTCCAGTGGCTCATTTCAGCCCTTAATTGGGGAGGGAAAGAACAGGAGTGAGGAATCCCACCTTCAGAAAATGTTGTATGTGCCCATTGCCCCCCAGCCATGTGCACGTGCTCAACTCTATCATATCACATCACACGCTGGCCCTTAGCTCAGTAAAAATATAATGCTAGGTCTGGCAAATGCCATTCCAGAAGTTAGCCAGCCCATTGTGGTTCTTTGCTGCTATACCAAAATTTTGCCTCATCTGGATTTTTATACAGATCTCTGGGTGCCTTACCTCTGGCTGGTCCTTTTCATTACACCTCCCATATGTGGAGAAAAAAAAAAAAACAAAAACAAAAAAACCCCAAACCAAACCACCAAAACCTAAAAATGTAAAAATGTGAGCACTTTTTTCTTTTTTTTTTTCTCCTTTTTTTTTTTTTTTTTTTT
>NW_020799097.1:121838231-121841566 GCF_003259725.1 Athene cunicularia
CTATTAAGGTGACATGTGTGTGATTTTATTAAGTAAAAATATGGAGGTTAGGATTTTGAAGGCACCTAAGGGCTTCTTTCAAACGTGGTTTAAGAGGTTACCACCTCCAGTGATCTGCTTCGCAACTTCTGCTGAAGATAACTTTCCCCATGAATTAGCACATAGGATCACGTGCCCATCTAAGAGCTTCTTGAGTTTACAGCACAATATTTTAACTTAAATCACTGAAGAGGATGTGCTTGCATTATAAGACACTAAATGATAAACTGAAGCAGTATGGCAGAAGCAGGCAGACAGCTTGGGTAATAATGCTCCATATTGCTCATTTTACAGAGCCAAGAGAGAACTGGGTGCCAGGTGCCATGGAAATGTCTTTCTACTTTAGAATGCAATAGGGGTTGGGTACTGCATCCTCCTCAAATCCTTGCAAAAAAAGCTGTCAGCAATATTTATCTTTTTAGGGTTGCGTAGATCCAAATGTCACTATCTAGTCCCCAACTGTGAAGTCTGATCCAGCTAAAGAAGCTAAAGCACAAACCTAGCTTTCCAGCATGACACCACTGAGATTTGTCAGGTGCTTAAATCTAAACATATTTTTAAATTAAGGGTTGTTTGTTCAAGCTTTACCTCCATTTACTTCAGGGTAGTTAATACATGTTAACACTTCTGGTGCAAAGGGAGACTAGATGGTAGAGAAGGATTTGGCATTCAAGAAAGCAAATGCATACCGGTAGCTGTTCTTACTTCTGCTGCAGTCATGTACAGTGAGCTCCAGGCTTGTCTCTTGCTTCCCTGCTTATGGGGCTGCCCAGCTATGATCTAGTGTGCTGACCTTACTAGCAAAGTAATGACTTCCATGCTGCTGAATCCCATCAGGAACTTCATGTCTCTTGTGGTCGTCTTCATCCATGGCTAACTTGTATTATCATTGGCACGCTTAAAATTGTGATGTTATGTTTCAAATGTTTTTAAAGCTGAAGCACAGAAGCTCTTTTATTTCTCTTCTGCCTAGTAGGATTATTTCAGCTCCACACATGCAAAACCTCATATTATGCAAGAAATTAATCATATCAGAGTAAAGTAGCTACTGAAAAATTGCCAAGCACCATAAACATTGGTCAAAATGCAGGTCAGCCGTTTGCACAGCAAGTAATTGAAGCTAGAGGTTCATTGGAGCGACACGTAACTTTTCATTATGAATTAGAAAGCTTTTCAAACATAAAATGGTATCTGAGAAGACTGCACTACCTAAAAGGTTTCAGTAAGCACTGAAAAAAAAAAAAAGTGTTAAAATATGCTGGAGAGATCAATCATGCTTTATGGTTACTTGTTCCACGTAGTTTTGCACACATTCTCTGATAAACAATGTCCCACACACTCTGCCCAGACCCATTATTTTCTTCAGCACCAGAGCGTCAAGGGCCAGATCCTCATTTGGTTTAAGTCAGCAGAGCTCTGCTGAGGTTGACTGCTTGCCATTGATTTATGCCAGCTGAAGATCTGGCCTGAAGAGTGACAAAAATGTAATTTTATGTTTTATTTATGGGTGTAAAACAATAGTCCTAAAGGGAGCAGATGTTCCATGTCAAGGGAGGAGGTTTATGAAATGCAATTCCAGACACAAAAGCTAATCTCTGTGGTCAGGGAAGGCATGAGGCCTGTTTTACATGATGAACTTTAATTGAAATCTTGCTCTTTTGTGTTCATTAATTTCTTCTATTTGGGAGCCGACAAGCATCATTTAAATTACTTACCAGCTGCCAGACACCTTAAAAAGCAATAGATAGTTGTCTTAGACACCTGGAGATGGTTGGACAGTCTTCACTTGTCTTCCCAGTACCTGCTGAAATGGTATTAATTTGGTATTACATATTTCTAATTAAGTGGTCACTTCACTAAAGATATTTCCATCTGTTTCAGATGGAGCTGTGGGGAGAAAGATCATTCAGTTTTATGGAGGGTTTTGCAATTGTAAAATGTCTGTGTTTTTCCAATTTGGAATGAAAACCAAAGCATTTTGAAATTCTCTCAAAAGGAGAAGGGAGTGTCTGCCTCTAAGTCTCAGGCCCCAGACCTCTTATTGTCCCCAGTGCTGAAACTATTCCCTTTGTGGACCATCTTCCCTCTGTAGATCCTAGAGCAGGAGTTCCTTGGCTGCTCTAAAGCAACTGCCAAAAATTGAAGTTAGGGAGCTGAAAGAAAATCAGTGGTAACAGCTTGCTTGTAGGAATGTTATGGTTTTTGAAGCACTCTTCATCATGTTTTCTTTCAACGAGCTGACATTTTTGAGTCCCATGCCACTGTACCCACCCTAAAAAGGAGAGAGCATTCAGTGATATGCCTTCTCCTTGGCTTTATATGGCACGGACACATACCATGGTGAGATCCGAGCCCTTCAGATGCACTAAGCAGTAGTCAGCTGAGCAGTGCTGATTCACATCAGACGAATTTTGGACTGAAAAGTGTAAGGATGAGATTTTCTCCCTGACCTTCTGTGTTCCTCCCCACACCCTCACGGTCAAGTACGGTACATGGTGATCTGGAGAACAAGCTGTCCTTATCAGAAGCCAACAGTGACATCTGAATTGCAGCTTCAGAAAAAGAGAAGTGGACAAAATTGGAAGTGAGTATTCCTGTATTCTATTAAGAGTAAAAGACAGAAACAAAAGTACAGACTGAGGAAAGCTTGTGTGTGAATGGAGCAGGAGCTAACTCTCTTACCTCAGTTTAGCTGGAAATCCCAAATTTAAAGTGTGATTTTGTTCTGAAGCAGACTGTGAATAGGAAGGTTGAAATTCTCTGTGAACCAAAATTAGAAAAAGAAACCCAAGGCTAAACTGAAAATGGGATGCAGGGAACATTGAAACATTTCATTCATGTTTCAGCATATTTTTTTGTTAATTCATTTTTGAAATCTGGTGCATCTTCATTGTAACACTTTTCAACACAAACAGCAGCAACAACTGCAACTTTCCATTCTAAAAACATCAAAGCGGGAGCTTCCAAGGTTATAAAAATACTTAATTTTTGTTAGCCTCCCTGGATAAGAAGTTAGCGGAATAAGTCTCAGAACAGCTTTATTTTGTTAGACATGGCATTTGTTCCCACTCTGAACAACATTTCCAGTTGCACATTTCCAAGGGTGTGACTCGCATCATGTGATGGGAGGCTGTCTGTGGGAGATGTCTCCACAGCCACATCAGTCCTTCTGAAGTCTCTTGTAAGTCTTCCAGTAGAGAAACAAGCACTTTAGGACACAGTCTGACCTGTATTAAACCTCTGCTTTAGGATGATGTAAATTATGCCCTGGAACTGTCTTTCCCCTGTCTCTTATA
>NW_020799097.1:121841616-121852659 GCF_003259725.1 Athene cunicularia
CCCCAGCCCCCCAGTAGCTGAAAGGTAGTCTAGGGTGACTAATGCCAAGGATCAAATAAATCTCACCCATATATTCTTGTCCATGGGGATAGCTGCTGTGGTATACTGTGGTAAAGCAGTTCACGTCTTTCTATACACCATATGCAGGCAAGTGAGAGAAAGAAGGTTTATGTTGAAGTCACAGAAGAGTGATAAAATGCTCAAAAAATTGGAAGGCCTTAGAAGGAAGTATGAAAGCACCTAAATATGTACAAACGGAAAGTGTGGCAGGAATAAGTTACATGCTTAATTATCACTTGAAATGTGAAAACACAACTGAGGGAGAATGAAAATTAGGGCTTTCCAGGGGAAGAAAGTAAAGAGAATGGGTTGTGATAAAGGAGGGAATAGTTTTCTTATCAGATGATCTGTTTAGTCTGGGGAGTAGTTTTCAGGAGAAGCAGTAGCCTCAGAGTTTGAGTCATTTCATACCAGAGCTTGAAAATGCACAATAGAGATCACTCCTGTCTAGGCAGGGAATGAAAAAATAGGGTCTACTGATTTTATCCAGCCCTCACTTCATTCAGCAGGAATCTTTTCCACTGACTCAAGTGGGATTTGGATCAGACCCTTTTTTACCTCCTATGTTGATGGCTGTCTGAAAAGACTTAGGAAAAGACACAAACTAGAGCCCAAGTATGACACCAAGAATGGCTTTTTTGGGCCGCTATAAGGAAAAATGCAAGTCTCAGAAAATTATGAAGCAGGCGGCTGGCAAATCAGAGGGACTTTTATAGCCGGGAGCTGAGTCAAGCTCTAAAACGTCTTTACGGAATTAAATGACATTGAGCTTGGGTGTTGCTAATTCCCTTAAAAACATAAGGAAACAGTTCTTGAATAGCAGCTATACGGGCAGCGTCATCGCTTGGCAAGTTTTGCTTTTGCCACAGCAGGGAGATAGCTCTCCACATCCAGTTTATTTTATTTATATGCCCAGTATTTGAGAGAGGTTTTGTTGTGGATAGCAAAACATAGCTACATTTTAGATCTCATTTGAAAGAAAACAATAATAATAGAAGTGGGGTTACATTTTTGTATATGCCTGAGTGATTCCCTTTGCCTGTTTTGAACCTACCTAACGGCAAACCTCACTTCATTCTACACTGCTCTAATTAATTTGACAGGACTGGAAACTTGCTCTTCCTGTTCACACTTCTTATTCATCTCTTCAGAATGCCCTGTAGGGAGTACAAAGCACAATAAAGCAGTATTTACCGAATCCCTCAATTCTAAATACACCTTTTAAGCTGACTCTGCACAATGCCAGCAGTGAGAAGATCTGACTAAAGGGCAGCCAAAGAAAAACAACATTTTCCAGAGCATCGTCTCTTTACACATGGCTAGCAAGTCTTAGGCAAGGAAACTATGTCTTTCTGCTCCCCTTCAAATTCTACAGTAGGCTCTAGGGATCCCAACTTACTCCTATGTATCTGAAAGCTTTGCTGCAGCCAGAGCAAATGACAGAGTGATCATACTCAATAAGATATGATGTTAGTTCACAAGAGCCACTGGGTAATTTCATACAGGCGTATCTTTTAACCTTTCATCACCCAAATTAGAAACATCATAACACAACATAAAACACATCTGAAAAATCCATCGGAGACAGGAACTCAGAAACATGCAAGTAAAAATAAGTGTTTTGAGAATTAGAAAGTGTTTTGAGAGAACACTGAAATTGAATGTTAGGTTTCCTTTTTAAAAATTCTCATTGCAGAAGGGGACCTTTTACAAACACACAAAGTGATTAAGGAATTTAAAAAGTGAAACACGCTTATTTGCACACACTAGGGAAGTAACTCAGACATTTCATATTTTAAAAGTGAAAGATCAATGAAAGAGATTTTCAGCAGCAAGTTACCAGTTGGGTCCTTGACTCTAATCACCGTCTCCCTCTGCACCTTTATGCCTCCGTAAATCTCATCTTACGTGAAGCTAAAGGTTAAGTTTTCAAAGTATCCAAGAAAATTTCTACACAGCATAGGGCAGCACTGTGCAAATATACCCACATCAGCCCTAAATGAACTAACTCAAATACCAAAAGGGATAGAATCACAATAGTAGGGCAGTTTTTCCAGCTTTTTGCTTTTAACCTCCAAATGTTGCTTTGCGTGGCATTCAGCCAGAATTAGATGCCACGGCATGCAAATCACTTTTGAAAATGGGGACTTAAAGCCGATTTTCAAAGACATGTAAAGAAACGGATAGGCATTCAGTGGGAGTTTTCAAGGCACCTGTGAAAATGGAAACTAAGTAGCTGTGCGTAGGTGCTTTTGGGAATTAAATATTATAAACTTGAAAAATCTGAGAATTAGATTCCTGACCTGCTTCTGAAAAATTTATGTGGAGTTATTTTTCCTAGATCCTGAACCTCCTTACTGATCTTCGAGAGTAGCAAATCCCAACATGTTTCATGGACAAGCATGCATGCACACAGAGGCTTCCTTTAGTCTTAGCTTCTCTCCATTTATCCACTTGTTGGCCTATGGAAAATTTCATCCCGATTCCTTTTGCAGCCACAGAAATCTCACACTGATGTTACATTGTTCATCTCTGTAGAGGTATTTGGGTTTTATAGTAATGCACTTTTCTGGCCTCGATGCAAAGCCTAATGAAGACAAACAGAAGTCTCCTGCCAGTTCAGCTTGGTTTTGGATCGGTCCCTAATAAAAAGAGGAACTGGGCTCATTGAATTGTAGATAGAATAACAGGTCAACTCCTTCAGGCGTAGCTCCTCTCTGAACTGCTGTAGAGGAAAACCCACTCTAAACAGATTGAATCTGGAATAAAACCTTGGATAATTGGGAGTAGAATGGGTCCACTGACTTCAAGGGAAACTGCTGCATGAAGAAAAGGTGCGCTGGCATTGGCCTTTGCTGTGTTACATAAGAAAGATGGTTCTTGAAACTAATTAATCCTTGAAAAGATCAGCTGACCCATCTCATTGTTAGCAATACATTTTTAATTATTCATTTTAGTCAAGCATCATTTGAACACAAGTCAATTTGCAATTTCATTAGAGTACAGAAAAGGCCTGGGGTCTATTCCTGGTAAAAAGGAAAAAATCTCTGGCAAAATTTCATAAAGGATGTTAATCCTCTAATTAATTTTATGTATCAAGCAAGAATTAATGTGTCCTGCTATTTAAGCAGAAGTCATCTTGCCAAGAAGTGCATTTTGTCATACCTTCCCCTCCAGGAAAACCTCTTTACAAGCTTTGTGGCAAAATACCCTGGCAACTAATGACTAGCTTTGAAGCAACATTCACAGACCATTTGCTTTGATGACATTTGGAGCTTTTTGCTCCCCGCCACCACTCATTCCAAAATCTATTGGAAGTGTAGTGCTCTCGCTGCACTGCCTTTGAAAACTAATCAATAAAGTAAGATTTGTCAGGTTGCATCTGAGGAGTATCACATCTTTTAACTCCTTTCTTGGTTGAGTTGCTGTACACATTTTTAAACTAAACCTTATGAACAGATTTGAGTATGTTATACTTACCATATTCACAGGCACACAAGTGTGACGCCTTTCTTCTTCTCCCTTATAGTAACTTCAAAAGCTCAAAACCTATGCCAGTTAACCTTCCATAAAACTGACATTATATGGTCATCATACATTATCAAATGATGGATTGCATGTCAAAAAGTCACAAATAGCAAATGTTTACTCCTGTTACAACTATGAGAATTATGGTACTGCAAAAATGGAAAAAAGTTACTTCACCCCATGCCGAAGAATTCGAAGAAAACACATCTATGTTAGTAAATACTGAAACAAATTTTGATTACCTTGCTAGCATCAGTATAAATCCTAGAGTGAGACAATCATACTCACAGCAAGGGATGGAGATCAGGATATGGGCCACAAGAGTTTCATCTTTATTGTAACTTTTGACTTTCCTTAATCAATGCTAAAATCTTTAGGTCTGATTTCTCATTTCAATGGCTTTGTGTAATGTGTCTCAACCATACCTCAGCTAATTTAATAAGATGCAAGCTAAGGAAGTACTTAAGTTACTTATCAAGGGTTTCAGATGACACATTATTATTGTACTCAAAAGTCAATATTTGCTAATCATGTTAGTACAGGAACTGATCCAGGGCTACAATTCTTGAATTGCAAAGCCATTTAAGATTAATTAAACCTATCTCCTCCTCACTTGACACATACACACAGAGTAACCCCCCTCCACCCCTCTTCTGGAATGACAAGTCAGTGTCTCCATAAGAAAAAAACTGCCTTTAAAAAACCTTTCATCTTTAGGATGAAAAACTATTAAGTTTCTCAGCTTTCTGCCTCCACCGTTAGTCTGGTCATTCAGAGCCTGACTTCAGGTCTTGGGGTGGCTCATGCTCAGCATGTTGGGATCGTGCCCTTTGACATCGGTATAATCTCAATTGTATTCTACCTGTGATCTTTGCACAAGACTGCGGTTGAAATCAGGGGAAAGCTGCACACTGAGCAAAAGCAGAGCCAATCTGGGTGGTGTGGTGCAGGTTGAGAAAGCCTGATTGCTCACTTCATTTCATTTGGGATTGCTTATCTAAGAGGCTCATGCCTTAAAGGTACTGAGGTGTTGAGCAAGCCTTCTTCTATACAGTGGCAGAAGAGCAGTGAGTTTACACTGTATTACTAATTCTATTTTTTCTTTTAGCATACATAATGGGAACAATTAAAAAATAATCTATGTCTTTCTTTCTCCCTCCCTTTTAAAGCTGCTGATGAATTTGGCATGTATAACATTAAAAGATTTGGTGTGTTTCCTAGGCCTAGGTACGATGTGAGCAGGCGATATGCAAGCTTCCACATGCAAAGCCACCAGTGAACTTTCAGGCTGGATTTGCAAACCTTCTGCTGTGCCAGCCTGGGTCTCCTCTGAGCATACTGTCAGCTGCTCAGAGGCGATGTCTGTGTCCATACATGCGCACATGATAAGCAATGTGGTGACTTCCTGATACGATCATGTATTTATTCAGAACCTGCCTTAGAATGAGATACAGATTTGCTTTGAAGAGGAATCTCTTAGGGGCTGAAATGTGGCTTACCTGCTACCCATCATCTATTACTGTAGTTTGTATAATCATTGTGATTTTCCTTTACTCCTTTAAACCATTATTATACTGGTCTAAAGAATGTAGATTAAATGTTTATATGAAAATAATAGAGCAGAGTGGAATATTGGAATTAGTCACATTAAGAGGGATTCTGATCTACATAAAGCTCAGGCAGAAACAACAGCAAGGCTATCTGCACTGGATTAGCCCAGATTTACACTCCTGAATGGAATTGTGGTATTGTAAACCACACATCTGATTCACCATAGAGTTTCTTGTAAAATTGGTGTTTCACAGAAGCTTATAAAGTGGGAGGGGTTCGGTGTTATCAGGAGATTGAATTGATATTGTGCATTAAATCACACGGTGACTGCATGGGTTTCTATCTAGGCATGTAGAATATCAACATGCAAATAAAAAAAAAAAAGTTAACTGTTCTGAGTACTGCAGTATCCGGTCTACTTAGATCTCAGATCAAGGCAGTATTAGGTAAAATACTCAGATGCATATTTTACAAAATCAGAATGACACTTTCTGTGTAATAATCCAATTACAGTTGAACTACTAATCTGAATGTACTAATAGTGGCTGTTGTATAAATCTAGCATTTGAAAGCCTCTAAGCAGTGATCCACTGGTCATTTTTTTTTTATTCATTCAATTTAAACTATGAGACAATTTACCCTTTAAAGTTCCCCACACCCCTTTTGTTTTTTAATTAGACATTATTTTATGCATGTCTTTTAACATACTAGTTGATTCATTTAGACCTGCCACACACAGGCTAAGTTACTAATCCCTTTTATTTATTTATTTTTCTTTAAATCAATAACAATGCCATTTTTAGTGTGTTTTGGGTATTCAAAATCTCAGCTATTTCTCTGTGTGTGTGCCTCGGTTGATTGTTAGGACAGGGAATGTCACACTTACCTTTACTGGTCTATGCAAACTCAATTTGATAATCTTAGCTCATCTCCCAGTGGAACCCGTATCCATGTCACAAATGTCACCTTTGAAACTGACACTAATTGGCATTCATGTTGGAAGTCTCCCTGGAATGGCCATAGACACAAGGTGAAATTTTGGCTCTGTTGAAGGCAACAGGAGTTTTGTCATTGACTTTAATAGGGTCAGGACTTCTTCTAGAGACAGAACTGCCTCTCATACAGATGTTCCTACTGGGCTGGGAGCTTCAAACCCTCTGTGTTTGCTCATGACTAATAAAGTGTGTTTTTCTGCTAACCTTCATCCTTCCCCTGCCAGGATCTAGTCCTTTTTTTTAAATGACAAAGTGAATAAGGCCAGATAAGACCTCCAGCTTCCCCTCGTACTGTCCTCTGCAAACACCAGCTTCCTTCTTTCTCTTTATACTTGATCATAACATCTTTCCAGGCCCAGTGCAAGTTCTCTGTTATCTCTCAATTCTTCTTCCATTCTTGTGTATTTTTAATGACTCTGTTTTCTAGACCCTCTGCCTTCAAGCATGCTCTTGCTCTTGAAAAAATTAAATTCCTTTAATTCAGTCTGCCTTTTTAACAACCCAAGACCTGATTTCCTCAGGTCTCTTGTCTCCACATTCTCAGAAGTTGCTGTTTGTTCCCACTTCTAAGTAGCTTCTCTGTCTCTGATTTTTAATAGACAAGCTTCTCCAGCTCCTGTACTTGGCTTCATATGAGGACAACTTTGCCCTTCTCTCTCCTGATCTCTACCTCCCAGCACGTGGCTTCTGTAATTCTATCTTTTTCTTATTCCTGATTTGCCCTGGAGATGCACCCTCACTGACAGCTCCTTTATTTTTGCGTGACTCCCTTTGCCACTTGGTCTCCCCATTGTCTCACAGAGGTATCCATGGGAGAATCCTCGATGCACTTGCCTTTCGCTGCCAGTCACTCTCCTTCTCTACCAGTAATGCTCTTGTCTGGACTTCCATAACTGTCTGCTTCTGCACATCCAGCTGCTACTTCAGTATTGGTTTAACTTCTTAAGGTTAGTTACTTATCACTTCCTGATTTTCAGATCCTCATCTCCTCTATCAGTTATTACACTTGCTGTCTCCTGGGCTGTCTCCTAGACCACCTTTTCTCCCATCTTGCTGCCCCTTCTCCTGTGATTGATTGCCTTCACTATCATGATGACAGTCATGATTTTTTTCATCAATACAAGCTAAAAATGTTATGATAGTCTCTGTTCTTGATGGACAACGTCGGCAAGATATCCCTACTTCCTCCCTTCCATCTAAAATGCTGCTTGCCAATGCTGCCTTGTCTCCACCAGCCAGGAGCTTCCTTGATTTTCTACTGCATTCTATAAGAAATTCAAGCCATTAAAAAAACCCTGTGAAATTTATTGCTTGAAGTTCTGCTGCCATTTGTCTTCTATTCCATTTAGCCGACTGCTTCTCCCATTCTTCTCTTTTACAGGTTTCCTCTGTTCCCTTTTTCCTCTCTTTGCACTTTCTGCTGTGCTGCTCCATAGAAAAGGAAGCATTTTTTTGTTGTCATCCATGAGCGATTTTTTCTTTTGCTTCCTGAAATCTTCCATTAAAACTCACCTCTAAAATTTCAGCTGTCCCCCTCTCAGTCAAGCGGAGGCTTGAAAGTACTAGCACAGAAAAACTGTGATACTGGCCAGAATCCCGTTAATGTATGTCTTGTCTTATACCCAGGCACAGCCCTAGTGAAGTCAGTTAATGTCCACAATGTTACCTGGAGCCTGTAGAGATAGTAGAGAGCGGGGATTGGTACTTGTGTTTGCAGTGCATGAAAGGTGCTCAGTGTGCTACAGTGCATTGTTAAGAATGTAGAATAATCACGGTACTGAGAAATGAAATAATTCCATTCAGGAGAAGAAAAATGTAGAAAATGGTGAATACCTTGAAGCCTGGAGTAAAGCTGAAAGCAGGAGTTGCAAGTTGTACAACTGCTGTTGTCTTATACTGAAATACACGGGCTACTGTTTTGACAGATTTCCATTAAAAGTTAGGGAGGGAGTTTCTGGTACACACAATTACTTGTGGCTTGGAAAACTTTGCTACACAGAACTTAAGGTTTTACTGGGTGCGTTTTTATGTTTGAGGCTATGTAGGAGTTAGAATGAGGTTATCTCGATGAGTTTTACAGAGCAGGGTGAATTTTTTGCATAGGTTTTAATTTTATTCTGCAAAGTTCCCCCAGCCAACCTAAAAAGAGTGCTAGAGGAGTGACAACTAAACTCCCTAGGACAGAAATAACAAAGTACTTCTGTGTGTGGACCATTAAGTGAGATTATTAGAAATACTCCCTCTGATACAGGGAGAGCATATAAGGCCACACAGTGCTGCAATACGTTTCATTCTTTAGTATCATGATCTAGAGGCTGTGTAGACCTTGACTCAAGAGTCTGGATGTGCTGCAGACAAGTGAGTAATTTTCCGGTTCATACAGGTCTGCCCTACATTTTATGAACTTCAAGTCAGACCAATATATCCTGTGTTCTGTGAATGACTCTCTTTTTGTGTCAGGACTATGATATAGTTTGGGCAAGGTCTAGAGCTGAAGGCTTTAAGTGGCGAGAAGCTACAGAAAAATGAATGGAAGGATTCAGATCTAGATCTCCAGCCTGCTTTCACATATCCACATGCCACAACCTTTTTGGTGACCAAAACTCCTCCACTACAGGAAAACAGATTAAATGCTTGGGGTCACAGAATGACTTCCGTTTCTTACCTTTCCTGGCCTGTTAAGCCATGGATGGTGCTGATCCATTTTTCTTACAGAGAGTGATAGGAAAGGTTTTTATTTGGAAACCCATTAGTTCTGAGCCAGCTTTGACATCTGACTCGGTTTAAGGCTTCTCCACAGTCTAGAAAATCTGAAGGTGACCACTGTCTCTCCACTGTGTCCCAAAAACAAGCCCAGCTGGCTGTCATTTGGCAGCCAGGGCCTAGCCCTGCCCTCTCCATCACAAAATTGGTTTGGATGTGTTTATATGATTCTGTTTAAGTGCAAGTTAATTACTGCAAATTTCTGGCCTCTGAGCCCATCAGGGCTAGTCAAGCCTCATGACCCCTTCAGCACAGCAGTGGACAGCCATGCAGTATTGTATTCATCTAAGAGCACTGAAAATCTTTGTGGCTTACCCAGTGCAATTCCAGCTGCAAGTAAATTTTTCCAGACACGTTTAGAATATACCTTTGAAAGGAACTTAAAAAGGCATCTCTCCGTTACCCAGTGGACCACTGCAAATACCCATCTTGACCAATAAAAGGTAAAGCACACCTGTGGGGCTGGAGTAAGAAATCACAAGTTTCCCACTGAGCTCAAATAAAGTTTGCACATTCCTGCTGTGTAAGGACATTTTCTGTATTGGAGGTCAACTTTCTGCACATTCAGAGGAACAAATCCTCTGGTTGTGTAAAGTGTCCCCAGCTCCACAGAGGAGCTGTGACAATTTACACCAGCTGAGGTGCTGCTCAGCGGTTTTGGTTATGGGCCTTATTTACTCATGGCTAGTTAAAGTTCCTGTGGAGCTGTAACAGCACTGTGTGGGTGTAAATCTTTCTTTAGATGCCTTTGGAGCAGTTAGGAGATAGCATGCCTGTCTATAAAGTAGAAACATCCTTGAGCATATGCCTGGCATAACCTTACATTAGAATGGTGCCATAATGATCTGCAATGTAGCTATTTTTTCCTAAATTAAGATCTACAGATAACGTCCACTAAAAAGTTGCCACACAGGATAGTTAGGTAGTGAAGAAATACCTTTGTGTTTTGGCATGGCCCATTTCATTTGTGTCTGCATCTTTAACCAGTTGCGTCCTGGAATAAACCTAGCTTCTCATCTACTCAAGAGTGTTGTGCTGACTTACCTACTTTTTCTTCTAGAAATTGTTTAGTCAGGGACTGGTGTCAGTAACACTTTTATTGAAATAAGTTTGCAAACAGTTGAACAACAGCCTTATGTAGGCAAGGCCTAAGGTACTGTCACAGTGCAACAATTCTTACTCATTGGAATAAAATAAGGCCAGTGTAAATAAGAATTTAGTTGTATGGCTAGACTGTTAAACACAGCTAGTTTCTGCATACTTACAGAGGTAACTCACATCTCACTGTGGTGGGATGAAGTTGTGCTGCAAAGGTTGTGTGGCATTTTCATGGCAAAGCCCTGAAATACAGACATTTCAGAACACCTCCCTCTCCCCACAACACTGTGAGTCTTGCCAACAAAAAATAGGGTAATGGTGAACAAGGAAACCATTTGTAAAAGGAGCCTTTGTAAACCTCCTTGAGATCAGCATGCACAAAGCCAGCAGTGAGTAGGGACAAGGAAGAGGTCTCCTGAGTCCTCACCTGTTGTCCATTCCTCAGGGGAGGCTGGTTCTGCAAAACACAGCATGTCATTTCACTGTATTTTCTGGACGTGGTACATGAATCGCCAGGGATACAAAATTGTCCTACATAAAGATGTATTTCTAGGTAACACTAAGGGGAAAAAGTAGGTCCCCGTGAAAAAATATTTCCCTAGCAGTTTTTAGCTTTAAAAATATTAAATTACAGTACAACTTCCCAAGAGTGTTCTTGCAAGTCGTTTATATCGTAACACATAAAATTAAAGTAAGCCTCCATTAGTGCTATGGCTACTTTTATAATCAATTTTGAAGAATGTGCTCCATCGGTGGAAATATTTTGATTTAAGTTCATATTGAGGAACAGTCTAAAAGTTATACTCTAAATTACATTTTAAAATAAGTCTCATGGTACATCCCTACAATATATATATGGCTGACTCCATGTAATTAAATTCTTGTCTAAAGTTGTCATTAAGTTGCAGTAAATGTTGAAGCTAGCTTTATTTTAAAATAGATTTACTTCTTGATTTTAGCTGATAAATATTCTTGTATAGAAAATTAATTAAAATATTCATATATATATTCATATATATATATATATATATATATATATATAAAAATT
>NW_020799097.1:121852709-121866498 GCF_003259725.1 Athene cunicularia
GAAGGAAGTGTTAATCCTTTGTCTACTAAAATGTTTCCAAACTGTTATGCAAGCCTTGGAGAACACATTTTTATTTCTCTCATTGTGTCTATTTTATTTTTTTTTGTCATTGAGGTTCAGCTTTCTTCAGGTCTCTAACGCCCAAAGGTGCAGCTAAGTATCCAATGGGAAATTCAAACCCACCTATTCATCAACCTCTTTTGCATACCACCGTGAATCACCAGTGTGACCTCCCCATGAGTAGCTTCTCCAGGTGCTTAAATAGCCTTAGACACTTGGCTCTACAGCCATGATTCTGCAAAACATGCCCAGGATATGCTCAGCTTTAGGCATCTAAGAAATCCCACTCTTCTCAGCCATCAAAAAAAAAAAGACCCAAACCCAAACCCAAACCCAAACTGTCTGCTCAGTTAGAATATAATATTTCGTTTGTACATCTTCCGTTCATGGAGAGTATGGCAGTGCATGCAAAGCTTCATTACTGTGTCTACATGGGTCCTAATTTTCCAGGGTTAAAACCTGAATCAAGTCTTTTCCTTTAGTGAGGACAAGCTGCAAAGAGCAGACAACCTCATTACAAAGGAAATCTATAAATCCTGTAGTCCTCTCCTCACCTCTGTTAACTACGTTGTTTGAGGAGAAAGCTGTTAACAGCGGCTTGTAAAAGGTATGAGTAAATGCAACCTCTATCCCCCAAAAACTTTGAAAACACGCATAAACAATAACAATTTCTGATAAATACAATGCTGTTTTACTGGATTTATGTGCTAAAGACAAGAACTACTTACAATAATGAAATGCATGGGCTTGATTCTTTATTCGCCTGAGTCACTCCATTACCTCCAGTGCTTTAAGGAAATTGCTGCAAGAGTAGAATCAGACCCTTAATGGTTTGCCCACTACCATACTGACATTACACCCAGACAATAGTCACAGAAATTTATATTTAGTTCCACAAGAACAGTACATTAGATATCCTTAAGTGTTTTATGAGGCAGGACTTTTCTGACTATTCTGACAAAAACACCAGTATGCGTAGTAACTGGAGCTTTGAACAAATATTGCAGTTATGATTTACAGCACAATTGCCAGAGTCTTCCCAGCTTCATCTCTGATGGCTACTTACTCAGGCTGTCATTTTTAGCTCCACAGATTATATCTGCCTTGCCCTCTACCACAAACACTGAATTCACTGGAGTGTGTTGCAGACAATACAGCTCTCAAACAATGAAGTATTTGTGTTCATTTTCTTCTATTTTATCTTTGGAATTCTACTATTTAGGTCACTATCTGTTGCTTCCAGCTATTCTTTCCTGACAAATTGTAGCTCTTTTTAGGCTTAAAAAGATATAATCAATGAATTCATCTATGTTATTCCTCTGGGTATAAAGGTCTAGATGTAGTAAGTGGTACACATACTATAAGGTTACATTGCCATTCCTGAACTGCAGCCCTGAGATTAATTGTGCCTTATAGGGCAAAATTTGAAGAGCTGCTGGATGCTCGCCTCTCTGAAAATCTGATACAACTAACACAATAAAACCCCAATATTGCTAAATTTCTCAAACTCTTTAAACATGATCCCTCACCAGCATGAACTGGAAGGGTATGAATGTATGGATGTATATTCCATAATACATAATTTTAGATATAGATAGGGAGAATAATGATGAACGGATCATTTACGTGATCATATCTGCCTTTACTAAAAGAAAAAACTCCAACATGAGTCTTACTTGAAAAAGATAATACTTGGATTTTAGCAAGTACCATCACTCATAGTGAAATACGTCAAGTTCTGTGGAATAAAAATTACACTCAAGTATGGGGACATATAGGAATTCCATTTACATTTAAACTTAAACTCGTTGATTGCTCTGCTCATGTAAAAAATTACTATGCTCTGAACGAAACGAAGATGAGTGCTTAAGCAAACAGTCATAAATTAATTTATAATGAAACATGACAGTCATAATTTAATTTAGAATGTATTTAAGATTGTTGTTACTATTTGTATAGGTCTTTTTTGCCTGGAGGAAGATGTGGCTTCATAGTGAAATGTCAGCTATTGAAATACCAAACTTCCTATGTGTACATGTGTATTAATTAATTAAAATGCTGTAGACACTTTCCTAAGGAAGATCTGTTGTCTGCTGCAAGCAGTCGGACAAAAGACTGCATGATTGAGGCACGTGCCGTACCAGTGGGTCACCAAGAATTTACCAGGAAGCATGAGATGCCGAGCATGACCTCTAAAATCTGTGGGGTCATGAGGCTGCTGCCCGAACTCCTTCCTCGGTGGTGAGGAGAGGGCAACATGAGACCAAGGAGTAGGGCTGCAGCTTTTGCACATCTCACCTGCTCTCCAAAGCCATTGGCTGCCCTCATGCAGCAGAGCAGCTGTCTAGGCCCACTACTGCATCCCTAAAATATGTGTTAGGCAGGCAGCTGCTTTTGTTGACGTAGGGCTAAGCTCATCGGAACCGTGGTTCAGGCACCCCTCTCTGTGTCACCGACTGCCGTAAAAGCACCCAGCAGGACTGTATGCCTGACCTATGCCCTCAGGTTAGGGGGCACCAAGCCATCTCTAGCTATACCACTGCTCTGTTGCTGGCTTTAATGTCCAGATGTTGGAGAATTAGGCAAAGGCCAAGCTTCTCATGTCTGTGCCCCTGTCAACATCAGTATGGGCTGCCCAGGGCAATGGTGAAGTCCCCATCCCTGGAGGGGTTTAAGAGTTGGGTTGACCCAGCGCTGAGGGATCTGGTGGAGTTGGGAACTGTCAGTGTGAGGTTAATGGTTGGACTGGATGATCTTCAAGGTCTTTTCCAACCAAGATGATTCTGTGATTCTGTATGCTGCTCTGGCCACTGGGCTGGGTCCGTGTCCAGCACCCTGCTGATGTGTACTCTTTTTAAGATAGATAGATACATACATATATACATAGCTAGACAGTTTATTTTTCACTAGATTTCTTCTAAATCTTTTGGATATTTCTGACCAAACAATATGAATATATATATTTTAAATACAGAAAATTCTTACCTTGTGAATTTTATTTTTGATATTGTAGAGGTTGTTCTTTGTAACTGCTTCTATGCCCTAATGAATCTTCTGCCTGCATTGACTCCACCCATGAAACTATACAGGGTTGAAATATTTCTCTATCCTTTTCACTTTTATCAAATTTGCCTAATAAAAATGGCATAGGAGTAGTTTAATTTTAACTCAAGAAACTGTTTCTCTGTTTCTAATAGCGTCAAGTAACAAAAAGAAGTAACTCTATTCAATTTGTTAATTGAGAGATGGTATGGTAGGGCATTTGGGGATAGCCAGGGTGTGACCAAAAAATCTTAGTAGTTTGTCTCAACATTCAGAAACCATGGTCCCAAGAACTTGTGATTTCTATTTGAAAAGTAATGTTTAAGAAAAAACAAATTACAGGCCTTGAAGTGTAATATCTATGCTTAAAGTAGGTATTTATGAAAACTACAATAAAAACCAAAGCCCCTCTGTTATGATTAAGTTTAATAGGGGAGGACAATGGATAGATTTGCCAATAACTGTCAAAATCAAAATTTCACACTCATCAGCAGATTCTTTAAATATGGTTAAGCAGCACACAGGAAGTATTTGGTAAATTAAGTGACAGTAATTGGTCAAAAAGTAGCTTGTGTCTTCCTCCAACTGGAAAGTTTGCAAAGGGTCCTTTCCACACCCCTCATGGAAACAGAATTCCCCTTGTCATGCATTGAGCTCTTATTTCACAGCTGACCAGACAAAAGGGGTCGGTGAGACGCTCCTGTTAGAGGATGAGCCAGCATGTTCTTACCCTGCTCTCAAGGGGAGACCAGTGGTGGCATTTTAGGCAGGCAGCTCCAGGGCCCTTTTCCTCCTGGGTGTTGAGAAAAATCAGCATCACCTCAGAAGGGCAGTAAGCTGGTTTTAAACTTGGAGTGTGCTCAAGGACACATAGTGGCAAGCATTCAGGATGTATCATTTTGTATGCTGAGCCTGGGTGGCCATCATGTGCTTAGCCTGTATTTCATGTTATATATCTACAATTTATCCCAAGTGCAAACCCGATTAGAAGTTAGTCCCTTCATATCAGAGAATGAAACCTCCCTCAAAATATATTCTCTAGGACCCATAACAGTTCCTTCCTTTCCAGTTAGTTCATCTTCTCAATTCTGAAGTCTAATTAACCCTATTATCAAAATTATCCTGGTTCCTTTACAGAATTTTTCTATACAAATACCCTGGGCAGGGAAGGGTTGATAAACTGAACACCATCCTAGCAAAAACCTAACTTTTATCTTTTTCAATAAGATTTGACATTCTTGTGTATCAGTACCTTAAAAGCCCATTTTATAACTCTCATATTTAATATTGATAGTAGAAGCCTTTTTTCATTGCTACTTTCTTGCCTAATAGTGCACCTGGCAAGTTACCCAATAGTTTAGATTTTCCTAGAACACCACAAAGACAAGCATATCCCTCAAATACATAGATCAGACTACGTTCTCAGGATAAAATTTTCACAACAGCCGCTATCTGAGGTTTACATTTATTTGTCATATGGACACGCAAATCTTCTGTCTCAGAAACTGAACACTGCTAGCAGAGGCTTGATGAGACAACAAAGAGTCTTGCTATTTCATGTTATATTATCTGTCAAGGATATTATTACAGTGTTCTTTGAAAAGCTGAAAACATTTTTCCAGGGTTAATTTTCAGTCAGAGGAGTAAGCTGATCCAACTGATCATATATTGCACAACAGCTAAAGGACAGAGAGCTGCAGCCACATGTAGTAAGTAATGCTTATTGGGCACCAGATATGGGGTATCTTTGGTGGACTTGGGGATTTGATTTCATAATCAACTAGCACCAAGAATGGTGGTTAATACAAAAGCAAATTCACTAGGCTGAAAACCAGTCTAGTTAAGTATTTGAGGACTCCACTGCAGAGGGTTGTGTGTAGAAGCACTTCTTCTACCAAGGATTTCTAGTTTAAATGGATCAAAGGAAGCACTATGTCACCACTACAGGTAGAAAACAGGCATGGCATAATTGGGTAGATTACTAAGAGAGAACGTTCAGGTAAAGTCCTTATGGAATTACGTTTCACTCCCTTTTACCAGTTTCTTTAGTACAGTATTTTCCAGAACAGACTAGAAAAATGTAAAAAAGTTTAATGATGATTTACAAATATACAATACTTACATTTTTAGGAGTTAGAAAAATGGCACATACTACAGAAACCAAAAGCTTCCTCTAATCTTTGATACATTTCAAAATTATTTATTTACAAAGAAAAATTACAGTCACTTTTCATAGTGTCACATGCTTACATATAAGCATTTCCCAGTTGAAAAATATCTCACAGCTTACCCACAGGCAGTTTTTGCAGATTGAGCTTTGCACCCATCTATCACATCAAAAATTCTATCAGCCCCTGTTAAGCTGACATGACATTGCATTTTTATGTTTTAACAGCCTTTAGTTTGAAAAATACGTACAACCCATAAGGCTAAACTGATTCATATTGTTGAGATTTCAGCTGGTGTATTTTATATTACTCATGTTTTGGTAAAATGACACAGGCTACTATTTTTAATTAGCTCAGTAACACATGTTTAGAAAAAGGTGGTCCAATTTTGTTAGCTAGGGTATTTCCAACTCTTAATGAAGGGAATTTTAAAAAAATTAAAAATAAATATAAAATGTCCTTTCAGGATGCTTTTTCACCTTATGAAACTTTGTATTAAATTCTTCCTTCACTACCTACAGTTCTTACCTAAGGTAATGGAGACAAACTGAGCACACCTTCAATCCTGTTCATTTCCATTAGTTTTCTGATGTTTGACGTTTTCTAGTTTGTTCTTTCTTTAAACCAAAACTTTTAAAATTTCTTCTACCTGAGAGCAAACATTAGTATTTCTTAGTCTGTGTGTACTTGAGAGTCTTTTTATAGATTAAAATACTTGCAATAAGAGAAATACAGCCAAAACACATACAAGTCTGGTTTCAACATCTACTTAAGTGTGTGTACAAGCATTTCCATGTTCTGATGATTTTCAGACTATACAATTTCAACATGTAACAGTATGTGAGCTCAGTACAATCTTCACTGTGTTGAAGGTAGTTTGGGACTACACATCTAAAACTGGTAGTTTTTAATTAAGACTAAATACCACCAGAGTATTAGTTCTGGTTCAGGCCAAGTTTTTTTAAACTGAGAAACAGAAAAAGCTTGCCACCAGCAGCTTTGAACACAGTTAAAAAAGTGTCTTTCAGCATTACAATATTTCCACCCCGAAAACTTACTCCATACACAAAATAAACTCCAAATTCAAGTGTCTTTAAAGAACGCCTGCATTCTGGATTTTCTTCGTGCAAGAGCTTCCTGTTTTTTTCTTTCAATCTCTTCTTGAGAGCATTTTCTATTTTTTTGTTCCACTACAGACACTGTAAATAAAAAACATGTATTAGGAGCCTTCAAGTTTGTTCAATATGTATTTTAACTTATCTCTTTTCAGTGTTTGAAGATCTATGGCAAGAGCACACTACTCTGACATACCAGGCACCCAAGTTAAAAATGGCTCATCTATCCTGTCCCCAAGGCAGGAAGGGGAATAAGATGCATGACCTTTGTAGTGCTACTGATTACTACCTCCCAATGAAAATACTGGGATGCAGACATTTGCTTCAAGGAAATTTTACTTGGCTGCCCTTCAAGTGAACCTTATGACATCAGGAGTCAACACAGGAGATGGTGATGGGTTAAGAAAATTAAGGCTATCAGAGTGAAAAGGGCTCTACAATTTAGTGAGTCAAGCAGAGATATGGGCATAGAGATGGTATAGACATAGGGGTCAGATACAGTACAGGTGTCACACAAATAAAACCAGAAAGGTTGAAAAAAAGGTCAAAAGTGGCAATAAAAATTGGCAAAGGAGACAAGAACATGATAGCTAAGTGTAATACTTTATATCTTGTGTTACAGAACTATAAATTCCCATACAATAAAATCCTGACCTCACTGGAACCAACAGGAGCACTCCCTGCACATGTCAAGAATTTTACAGTTTTATACACCTATTTCCAATTAATGAATTTTTAATAAGTAGTCTTTCAAAGTGGATAAATAAAACAAAGGGTCTCCTTGCTTCTAAAAAAAAAAAAAGTCCATGAAAAATTACATATCACTTTTTGAAAGGATCATTTAACGTCCATCTTTTTGTTACAGCAGTGTCCTTTCACCAAAAATTTAAGATGAGAACAGTTGTTTATCTGTAAAGAAAATCTATGCTATTCTTTTTCCTTCTTTATTCTCTAGAACATTCCACAGATGTGGAATGATGAGCTACCTGTCCCCTCCCTTCTCCCTTAACATCCAAAATTTGTATTTTCCATTTATCTGCTTCTTTGCTGGGGAAGAAACACAGATAAAATACTGGTTCTTCAAATAATGCTGGCTGATGGTTTGCAAGAATTAATGTGTTCGTGTTTTTGTAATAGTGCTTCCTGAAAATTGAGGTTGATACAGTAGACTCTAAATGCACATTTTATCAAAATTAACATTGATTAAAACTTCACCAAGCCATGACATCAAGTAAAAACAAGATTGACTGTAACTTGCTGGTTCTGCACTTCCCTAGCAAGTAACACCAGTGCATGGAATATTACAGACTGTCACTTGATGATGGAAAAGTGACTGACCTCCCCTCTAGATGAAAGGAAATGTTAGTGTTTAGACTGATAACACAAGACTATTTATTTCACTGGCAATTTTAGCTACAGAGCAAACAACAATATAGGCCAAGGTTTCAGAAACGTTGAATGATCTGAGGTTCCAATTTCCAGGTGTACAATAATAAAAAGAAACTGGCATTCTGTATCCCCTGCTTCCTTCTTTCCCTGCCCTGCCATTAACTGGGGTTTTACAAATTATGGCTAAATTTAATTTTTTTTTCAAAGTGAACACCAAATTAAAACACAGATTCAAACTACAGTATTTACTGTGTATCAAAATAGTAGTGTTTTTAAGTAACAATTTAAGAATATGGTCTGCTGAGTGCTACCATCAGCCTATCCTTGATCATAGTGATTCTGAGTGTCTATGGAGAGAGAGGGTAAAGCATTCGAAGAAGTGAAATGAAAATGGGAAACATACGTCCTTAACTACAGAAATTCGTAAGATGTGTCACTACAATTTTATTTTGGAGAAAATAAATCCAAATTCTCATTAGAACATTTACTAATGCCTAAACTGAATGAATATTGAAGCCTACTGTAAATTGAAACACAGTATAAATTTCTCTGACATTCGGATTACAGTAAGAAAATAAACACAGTTTAATAGTGATACAGTACAGACAAATACCTGATGTAGGCAGTGCAAAAGACTCTGAAAGATGCCTCTTGAAAGGTGGTTTCTTATTGTCAAGCATGCTGTGCAAAGTCACATTCACATGATTCTTGCTTCCTTCCAAACCCTGCAGAGTAATTCCAATGCCAGAATGACTCTCTGCATTTTCGGACCCTACATGAAGAGCACCCTGAGAATTGTTAGTCTTTTTGAACTTAAACTTTGAAGGCATAAGTGATGTTTTCTTACCAGAATTGTTATTTGACATTTTTCCCATATTATACAAAAGATCTGGGCTGTCTGGTATTTTGCTACTAAAAACATCTAATGCATTAACAGGACTTACTTCAGAACCAGTCTCTCCTGCTGGCACAGAATTTGACCTGTACCATTTTCCCAAAAGAGTCTTTGTAGAATCTTCAGAAGCAGCTTGATGACAGTTTTTAGACAGTGTGTATTTACAGTCCATGGAAGTACTCGAGATCACAGTAAGAGGACTTGAACCATTTTTACAGTTCACTATGTGACCTGTTATGGTCAGCCCACGTGTAATCTTTGAGGAAGTCCTACAAGAATCATTTAGTGAGAAAGCATCCTGTTTTGCACTTGGTTTTTGTGCCAAGAGGAGATCAGGTAGTCCTTGTTTAGATGCTGGGAAGCTGTTATCAGCATTTGATCTGGAATTAATACTGGCTCCTTGGATAGTTTTAGCTCTTTCATATCCTTGTTTAACATCCTGGCTCTGCGTCTGCTTTTCTATATCATCACACACCTGATACAACAATTCATCATCCTCAGAGTTTGCATCCCAAAGACTATCGGATTCACAAAACATATCTAATATCTCATCAGAGAATTTTGGTTCATTACAGTCATCAAATGACAGAGGACGTTTCTTTAGTATTTCAACTTGATTTGAGCGACCTGTATTAGCCTGGTTAACCACTTTAGTTAGATCATTAGGTTTCATATTGGTAGAAACACTGGATGATTGACAGAAAATACTGTGTGTGTTATCCCCAGGTTTTTCAGTCCATTGTCTATGAGGATTAGATCTTGAAGGAAAAATAGGAAGAGGGTAACTTTTACACTGAATAGCTTCATTTCCATTCTTCACTTCAGATTGTGTTGAAACAGCAGTATAGTTCAAATCACTGTTCTGAGCACTTTTCCAAACAGAATTTATTTTACCTGGCTTGACATCACATTTGCCATGAAAGACTATGGTCTCTGTCTTTGACTTCTGTGTATTATATGGCTTTTGCAAAGAAAGAGATTTTACAACATTTCGTGTGTTTTTACTAGAATGTTTCAAAGGTGAAAACTGCAAACTGTTAGATTTGTGTACACTCCCCAAACAAGTTACTGAATTGCAACTACTCCCTTCCTTTGTTCTGCTAGCATCACTGAAACAGTGCACAGATGGATTTGCAGGAATTGGTGCTTCTTCTGTACTTTTCAATTCAGGATTTTGGGTTATTTGTATCACAAAAGAGTCATCTGCCAAAAAGTCTGTATCCCAGTCATCAAAGTCATCATTAACTACTCCAGCATGAGTATTGGAGACCACCGACTGTGTCTTCAAAGAAGAGGGATTTTTTTTTGTCAATGTGCGAGTATCAGGTTTTAGAAAAGTCTGGTTCACATTTCCCAGTGCCTCTGAATTACATTGTTGCATGTCTTTAATTTGCTCAGGAAGGTGTTCCTCCTCCAAGGTGCTTTTACTTTCATGGAAACTGTCATTTAAACATGATAGTCCTTGGCTCAACTGTCCACTACACTTCTGGGTAGAGCAGTCAAAAAGAGCATGAAGGGCTATTTCAGCCTCAAGGTCTATAGACTTTTGACTGCTAGATTGACAGTGCTCTGCAGCAGGGATGCCAGTGCTCTGGCCAACTGGTTTCAGGGACAGAGCAGTATCTGTTTCAGAAACTTGACCAAGGAGTGATTTCAGGTTCTTTGTATTTACTTCATCTTCAGAATTATTTAGAGACTCTGAGGTGGTCTGAATGAAGTCATGACCAAGCTTCTCTTGTTCCTGAACAGCATCTAGCTCTACTAGATTTTTATCAAATTCCTTAGCCAATTTCATGAGTTCCTCTTCAGGATTTTTTATTTTAAGGTCCCTAGATTAAAGAAAAAAAATACAGAAAAGAAAGTCAGACCTACTGAGAAAGTTTAGCCAAGCTCAATAACACAATATGAGCTCTTCATTCTCTAGTTTAACACCTACAGAGAATATGACTGAATCCCACCACTTTCAGTGTGCAGTCAGCATGCAATCTTTTTGGTAATTCCCAAGAAATACTCCATTAAAAAGAGATAACAAGCCCAAAGTTAAAAGCATTCTGTATGCTAATGTACAATTACATGCTTCACTATACATAAAGGAACAGCACATACGTTTTTTCATGAAAGCCAAGCTGTGAGGGGCAAGACAAAACTGTAACTTACCTTGCACAACTTAACTTTGTCCTAGCTCTCACTTTTACTGCTCCAGGTGTACAGGGAATAGCATCCTCACCAATCCACGTCCCTAAAAGGGAGCCTTCATTACACGCTGCTTTTTCATCCTGAATGATTAGATTTATAATGCTTAGCAATTCAGATAAAGATTGGACTAGACACACCTTGTGTTAGTTAGTTACTAAACCAACTAAACTAGATTAAATCTGTTGAAAGACAGATATGAGCTAAACCAATACAAGTCTAGTAAAAGAACTGCAACACTGTCTCCTGATAGTTGTATCACTTTAATAACATCAATTTAAAACAAGAACTTTAATTAAAATAACAGTTTTACATCGGTGCTCAAATCTAATACTCTGTTTACTTTAGGTTTACACATAATCTGCAATATTCACGTTACAAACTGTGATCTAGTTTGGTATACTACTAAGGAGGTAGCCAAGATGTACTGTGTTTATCCACTTAAAGCAGCATTAACAGATCAGAGAATCTGCAGATCACATTCTGTATAGTTCTAGGAAAAAAACTGACTTCTTTCATTACAACTCAATTATACAAGGAGCCTGTGAAAAGAAATAAGTGAAGTTTAAAAACTAAATGAAGTTGTTTTGGAGCTTCAAAGGTCAGGCTTGGATTTGAATTCTGAAACCGAAGAGATAGTTTTAGGCAGGTTTTCTTTTTCTTTGTAAATTTTTTTTTTTTTTTTAAGAAAAACCCATGAGAAACAGATAGTTGCAAATCCTTGTATTATTTACAGCAGGGCTGTAATCATTTAAAAAGAAGGAAGTGGCATCCCTTATCAATGATTTTCCAATTCTTAAGTATAATTCGTCACAAATATGCCAAACAGTGAATACATTTTAAATGGGTCTGTCAAATAAGCAGGCATATTTTGCCAGATAAATACTACAGAACTGCTTTAGGAATGACACGTTCTCTTGCACTTAATAAAAAGCAATCAATAAGGTAGCACTCTTATTTTCACTTTCCAGGCTGTGGACATCAGGTTCACAGCAAGAGAGAGACACCAGAAGCATAGATCTCAGGATAAAAAGGCAAATTATTTAGAAAAACAAAGCAATGTTACTATGTTTATATTATTGTGGAGTCTCTCATCTGAGCCTTGTGCTTGTACTTCAGCAGTCAGCCAAGACAATTCAAAATACTTAAAAACAACTCCAAGTAAATCCAGTATGTGAAGAAACTCTTACCTTTTAACAGTTGAGTGATTAGGAATAAATAAACACAACAGTATTCCTAAGACAGGGGCAATAACTTGTATTCTGAATGTAAAGCTTTCTAAAATGGAGCTGCTGCACGTCCACTTTCTTAATACGTCCTTTTTTACAGCATCTGTGACTCATAAGAGCAACCAGTCAAATGCTATGCTCATGATTTTAATTCAATCCAGTTTTATGAACATGTTACTAGGTTTCTACACACCCAACTCTTACCATGAGACTACTGTAACTAAAAGTAGGACTTCACTAAGACTGTAGCATTATTTTGTTTTGATTACTGCAGATGCAGAGCATTGTTTTAGAACGAAACAATTACCTGAGGTGCAATACGATTAACAATTTCTGAAATTTCTACTGCGCATCTACCAGTAGACCGTTTGGTTTTTCCATTGCCTATGAAAACAAACAAAAAACCTTCTTAAAAAATGCAAACCAATTCAATTTATAAAGTGCAGTATACTTCAAATAATTCAAATACAGGTGTTAAAATCAGAGCCCGATTCAGCACTATATTGAAGAATTTATGGGTTTTTAATAAAAATAAACCCAAGCAACCAAACCATGAGAACAAGAAGGGCCCCTTTTCCCAGAAATTTCTGTAACTTTTAGCAAAGTCCCATTGCATGCCTTAAATAGGTGCCCTGAGGCCTGGGTTTTGTTTATTTTACCTAGTCTTTGTGCAATTGGTGAATGAGGATCCCAAAATATTTCTTGCTGTATATCGGTGTCATTAACAGGAGAGCTGAAAGTAGGTATTCGGGATTTCCTACTCAATGATCTCTTTGGTGTTTTATGTAAACATGACTCTGTGTAAATAGAAAGATGATCGTTATTAAAAAATAACAAATAAAAGGCCAAAATAACTTCAAACATACAACAGGACAAAGCACAAAGAAGATAGCTTAGGAACTTTCAGAATAAAAATCAAGTTCACTTATCCACATTCCTCTAATTGAAATAGGAGTATTTCCACAACTACACGTTTAATGCAGAACATGACTCTGTTTGCCAGTTACATCACCACACAGAGCATTACATGATACTGACAGCTACATGTTCACTATCTGGTAAGGATACGAACTGTTAATTCTCCTACATGAGGGAATGAATACTGACTTCAGCTTACATTAAGAGAAAACTATGTATACCTGTGTGGGAGAATATTTTGTATTCTTGCTTGCTGTGTCTTTGACCCAGAGTCTGATTTGGGTCACAACTTTAATGGGTCACCAAACAGTTCTGGGTCACAACCTACCTCTGTCTCTACTTCCTCCACTGGGCCTTTTCAGCTAGGCCTGTTAAAAGCAGGAATACAGCTTTTCAAAACCAGATAGAAGCTGCCTCCTATCAGTAGGTGAACTGAACACACTATGTGAAGCTCAACTAGTTATCCCTGCCCTTAAGAAATGACGTTGCAGATGTGGAAGCCTGCGGACATAATTTTAAAAGATGAAATTACTACGTGAGAAGCCTCTCAGGAGATGCCTGGCACTTAAGCGCTTAGCACGGCCGGGCTTTATCCTCTCCTCGAGTGGATTAGCGTCCTCAGTCAGTTCTAAGTGTCTGCTGCGGGAAGATGCTCTTTATCACTCCTTGACAAGAAGGGCCCCTTCCCACCGCACACCGACGGGGGAGGGCAGGGGATTGCACCGCACCGGCCCACTCCTCGAGGGCAGGCCGCGCCTCGCCCGCAGCTCCAGGGGTGGC
>NW_020799097.1:121866548-121894882 GCF_003259725.1 Athene cunicularia
CTGGCCGTGAGGGGCCTTCGCGTGTCAGCGCGGCCGCCGCGGTGGCCGGTTCTGCCTCCGTGGGCCGCCCTCGGCTGTGCGCCCTCGAAACCTGCCGCCCAGTAGCTTAGTGAAAGAAAAAGCTAAGTCTGCCGCTGCCAGGGGGGCTGGGTGCGCCCTCCGGCCATCGGCCT
Organism: Athene cunicularia; assembly: GCF_003259725.1. NCBI lineage: Eukaryota > Metazoa > Chordata > Aves > Strigiformes > Strigidae > Athene > Athene cunicularia. The sequence goes on from NW_020799097.1 coordinate 121,866,722, forward strand.
AGCCTCAGGCGGCCTCGTACCCTCGATTCGCCTGTGGCTCCTAAGCCCGTACTGGAGGCCACCATCCCGCCGGCCCTGTGGCCATCCAGGTCTCTGCTGAGGTCCTCAGGGCCCAGAAGAGGCGTGTGCGGGGAGTGTCCTTAAAACAAGCCCAGACAGGCATAAACCGTTTCAGCCCACCATGGGAATTGGGGCTGGCAAAGAGACTTACAGAAGCCAGCTTTGGTAGGTAGGAAATTAACGTGAGGTTCCCGAGAGACTGTGATATTACATCATTATTTAAAGCAATATAAATCCAAACACATCTACGTATTACATCATAGGGTGGATATTTCCTCCCTGAGCCACTAAATGTACATGCATAAACATATCTACCAAGCATATAGGGTCAAGAAGAGAACTTCTATAGGTCAGGGAGTGAACTACTTGTATATTGGTTGCCTGTCTGGTTCTCATTTAATAGACTGGGAGTATTTTGGGATCACACTTCATTTATAAGATGTGAGCAGTTGATTTCAGTCTAGAATCAGGACTATGAGAAGTTTTAATGTCACCGAAGAGTGATTCTCTGAGCTGTGAAACCTTTTCTTTCCACCTGAGGCCTCAGGCAAACAACATGCTTTTTCACTTCTCCGTTCTCATGAGTGTAACTAAAGCCAGTAGAGCACTTTTTAACAAGGAAAAAATTAAGTGCTATGTATTAAACAGAGAAACTGTGTTATATACATTGTTAAAGTATCACAGTCGATCACAGAAAATTCTGACATTTCAATAATCAACTTGATTACCTATCAAATATAAATCAGAGACAGGACTGAAAAAATGGGTCAAGAATTAGGCTCCAAAATCCATCATAGACATCTGAATATGGCTACTGCCTTGTAATCATACTGACATGGATAGATCTGAGCATCAGTACAAAGTGTGGTGAAGTTATGCATGACATTTTTGACTGCTGGCTTGCAATATTAAAAGCTGTAATGCATCATGCAGGTACAGAAATGGCTTACCTGAACTCTACACCATACGCACGATGTAGATTACTTATTGTTTCCAGTTAAAATGGATACTGAGAAGAAATTCTGTCTTTTTACAATAGTGGTAGATAAAACTTGAGGGATAATAAAACATTGAAATCAACACACTTACTAGAAAGTGCTACTGAAATCTTTATGTCTCCTACCATACCACTTTCTAGTGACCTCTTAGCAGCTGGGTACTGTAAAGTGGTCTGCTTTCATACTTCTGCATGTTAACAAGCATAGTCTGAAATACTGTCATCAATAATTAAAATTAAGTGACATCTGTCATATTCACTGAGTGCTGTGAATTTTGCAGTGCCTTCTTTGATTTATTCCTTTCTCCAAGCTCATTGTTCACTAACCTCATTCATAAAATGTGAATATTTGCCACAGGTCTTTCGCACATTAGTGAGGTTTTACTCTTACAGTAAAAAAAAGCATATTTAACATGTATCTAGTTCTGCATGAGAGATCTTGTTACATCAATTCAAGCGCATGCAAACTTGCTTTACCAAAAGTTGGCCAAAAAAAGAATAAAATTGCACATACAGAAAAGCTGAACAGGTTCATGATGGAATACTCCCCCTTCACACTTTCCTAATGAATAAAAGTATGTGTATCTCACTGCAGCTTAAGAACTTAGCTCTGAGCTGATTCTGTTTATTAAGTTAAGAAATGTAGTGGTAGAAGTCTGTAATGTTGAAGGGTTTCTCTGTGGAGCTGTAGCCTCAAGGAGGAGGGAGTTTGCGTTCCCTTGTCATGGTACGAGCAGCTGGATCAATGGCTAATTGTGGTGAGGCTGCGTTCCAGGGACTCGCAGCAAACTCCTGGTGCTGCAGTTGTGAGTCCTACTTTCAAATCAAGAGGGATAAATAATGGAGGAGATTGAATGAATAATAAAGTTAGTTTAGTCTTTAATAGTACTATAAACTGCCTGAGAACTTCTCACTGTATTTTACGAGACAGGGATCTAAAATGAAATGAAATAAATGTGGAAGATCTGAGAAGTGTCCTAAGAATTTCTTGTCGGTGTAATGAGAGCATTGAAAATGCAAGTGAAAAAGGGCTCCTTTTTAAAGTCCTTTTAGCACAGAGCTTTAAAACGAGCATTTGTATTTTGGAGTGAGGTTTTTCAAAATATCTAACATTGCATCAATGTAACTAACAAAGAGAAGTGACTTTATGTTGTAGTTCATCTTTAATTCTTGTTAGGGCTGGAAAAATGGGAAAATCGTTATTAGTGGTTTCAATGAAAATACCAAGATTTGTGAGAGGACAGAAGTTATTATAAATAATGAGATTAATTTGACAAATACTGCCTTTTTCCAGAATGTTTTTAAATGCTCTGTTTTATTTTCAAACTGAGCTATACTGGGGTTTTTTTTGTTCCCAAACTACATTTTAATTTCAAATTTTTTTTATTTTTAAGCACTGGAAAAGAAGTAAACAAAACACACACATGTGCTTATAATTTATGTCCAGTGAAAACATGCGTGTGTGCATTTTGATCACATGAGACCAGGTGAAAAGGCAAATTTTCCAAGCCATATGTTCCTCGGATAATTTGTTTTTAAAAATGGTGTGGGCACAAACTCTACAACTCAGTGCAATTATACGGTACTTTAAACATAAACATGTTTTCTCCTAGGGAAGGAACAGTTAAATAAAGAGGGTATGTATCTGGGTAGCCACCTGTGCTATGTACCTAAGGAAATTTGATAAACACCTCACAGTCTCTCCTCTGCTTCTGCAGTTAGACTTCTGGCAAGGCAGGCATCAAGAAAAGCCATAGGCTTTCTAAACCTGGGAGAACCTGTATGTTTCTTTGGTTGTGTACAAAAGCAACTTTAAAAATAAAGGTATATGTAACTGTTCTGGATATATAAAGTTATAGCACCACTGTATTCTGTTGACAGCACTGCAGAAGTCCTCAGGAAATTTCAGTGGTCCTGAGAACAAGGGTCTCTGGTCATGCTCTCTTGCATGGTGCAGAGTGCCCTCAGCCTTGTTGTCTGTTTTTGCGGAGCATGGCTCAGCGATGCTCAGGGACATGCAGAGGGGCACTGAGAGAGGTAGCTTAATGTGTGTGATATCTTCTAGCCCGCTTTGCCCATTCAGAGACAGCTTGGACATTTCTCTGCAGCACTGCCTCGTGCCGCACAAGCATACCTAGCTATGTCTGGCTTCACATCTGTCAAAAGGAGATAATAGTACTTACTGCAGTGCCTGGGAATAACCTGGGAATAACCACGGAGCCGTTGGATACGGCAGTGAGGGGAACCATATAAACAGAGAAGTGAATTTAGATGCTTTATGTAAATGCATTTATAAATACAACCCTGTGGACCCAAACAAAAATAAACTAAGACACCGGTATAAAACTTAGCTATGAAAGTATAATATTCTAGCCACAGTTTTCTGCCTTTTTTCCCCCCCAGAAATCATACTCGTCCATATATTCTCTTAAGAAGCCTTGGAGTGTTTACTAAAACAGAGCACTACATGATAGCAGATAGTTTATACAAAGTTAACATCAAGAGATAATGTGTTGTGTTGCCTTCTTTGGGACCTCAGGAAAAACTGAGAGGGTGTCTGAAATGTTAACTTAATGGACAATAATTTTTTCCATCCATAGAGGAACACAGGCATTGTGCGTGTATTTTTGCTTTTATTAATAGCATTTTGATAGCACAGTTATAAAGCCTGTCCTTGGCTTGCCTTGAAATATCATACTGACTTCACTTATTATAGAATGTAACTTTAATTTTCCAAGGTGAAATGTTCGCAGAGCAGAAACTGGTGAGGAAAATATGGCCAGAACAGTTACATATACCTTTATTTTTAAAGTGCTGTCCAGAAGGGTTTGCAGCAATTTTTGCTGATGCATAAATTGACCTAGACAGTAAATGATACATGACCTTAAAAATATCTGAAGTAGCCTTGCTTGAGAATTTTTAGTAGAGAGTTATTAAATGTCAGAGTAATTTACACAAGCATAGCCTAGTTTATGATTTTGCATTCTCTTTCCCTCTTTCTCCCCATCATGCCATCTGAGTACCATAGAAGCTTCAAAAATATTTTACACATATCTTTTTTTTTTTTCCTTATCATAGAGGTTCATCTCATTTTATTTATCACACTCAGAAAATCTCATCAAATGTGAGACTACAATGTAGCTCGCAAAGGCCTGATCCAGCAGAGCACTTAAGTACCTGCATAACTTCATCGTGATGACATTTTCCATTGCTCATTAACTGGCATTTAAAAGAAATTTTCCATTGCTTGGTGTCTGGGCACTTAGAGGAAATTGTCAGCCAAAATGGGTGAGCCATTTGGAAGAATTAGGTCAGGCAGTGAACAGGCTACAAGTCGCAAAGGTCTGTAGGGAGCCCTGGAGGTTCAGGCCCCTTGCAGAAAGCTGGAGATAGCCACCGGGAGGGCCTTCTAGTACATATTTATCATAATGTAGGCTTAATTCCACAGCTGCTCTCCAGTGCTCAGGGTGAACTGCACTGAGGAGATGAATCACAGTTGTGCAAGACTGTGGAGACTGCTGTTTGTAGAACTTATGCCTTAAATCTTACCTGGGCCAGTTAGCTTCAGTGCACTGCTGCCTGGAGGCAGCTCAACAGCTGCTTCTTCTGGAACAGGTACAATAATCTGGGCATCTCTGCCTTGTGCTGGCTCACACTGCATAGCTTGCACCGAAGAATGACCAGGAGGAGTCTTGAGGCAGACATCTCCCATCCACTCACCTATTTGCTGTGTGTGGCCTTGCTGCCAAGGACCTTTCAGAGCTTTTCACTATTTTTCATTTGTGTCCATACTGTTATTGATTGCTGTACCAAGGAGGACATGCATCTTGGGTGATCCTCCCAGCTGAGATGCATCCTTTGCTACCTTATTGTTTATACATGAAGAGAAGATATAAATCAGGAGGATCCAAATATAAATATATTTTAATATATATTTATACAAATATAAAGCAGGATCAAAAACTGTTCATAGAAATTACAGCAGCACAGTTCTCTTCTCTTTTCCTTTTTAAAAAAATCTGTTGATCCTGCTGTATTACAGCTCCAGGCTATGAAGGAGTGAGAAATAGGTTTTCTGTTCTGCTCTCTTAGTTCCTAGAATTTTTTTTTATCCCTTATAGGAAAACAAGTTAGAGGGTTCTTTAAAGAACAGGAAAGAATAGGTTTCGAGCTTGTTTGGAAAGCCTGACAAATATTAATCTACTATATATCCTGTAGATTATTTCTTTCATCACTGACAAAAACTGACCTGTATTTGAGACCTTGACTTGCTAAAACTCTCACATGCTACAGTGTAAATCAGTGAAGTAGTTTGTCAGCTACCAAGCACAAAGCAGTGGATGGCCAGAGAAGACAGCTTTTTGATCAAGCATTCTGGAGAAGAAAGTAGGCACTGCTTATTTATTTAAAGTAGGCTTAGCTTTTGATGGATACATTTGTTCCAGAAGAATGTTTAGCCGGTAGTCCTAAATAGCTTACTAAAGAATCCGTGATCAAACTAGTATGAAATTCTCCAAACACAGTCATTCTGCATTTTTCTCCAACATACTCAGCGATTTCTGGATAGACTATTTTTTATGTCAAGTGTTCATAGCTTGCAGTTGAAAAAACAATTTCTGTTACCAAAGTGGGTTTTTTTGAGGCTTTTGTTTTATGAATTCTGTACATTATCCGTTGAGCCTGTATCCCATTAACTATAAGCCACAGTTTACATGGAAATGCATAACAATGAAGTGTCTCTGTTCCATGTGCATGTGTGACTCTCATTATGCAGCATATATTGCTGCTGGATTTAATGTTGGGGTGATTGGAAGTTACTCTCTCCTAACGGCAGTTTTGTCATCGCTGCACAATGATCTAAAGTCTCTGACCAGGACCTGCTGCCCGCATTATAGGACCGCTGCCCTGTGTGACCTAACTGCCATTACTGGTTGTTTCAGTGACAAGACCAAGCTTGGAGTGGAGATGGAGGTTTAGCCTCAGGTCATGGAGCCCTAGTTTCAGGAATGAAGCAAGAGAAAAATTATGTTTCCGATGCCTCACTTGTTTTCTAGTGGCACCATTTCTTTCCCCGAAATGGTTGGTTGAGGAAGGGTTGCAGGACTGAGTTCTGGGCCCAGGGTCCCTTCCAGCTTTATATGCTGTGGCCTGATGGTCCTAATTCATAGAGTGAGCAAACAAGTGCCCAGATAATAATTAGACACCCTTTTGATTATTAATTTTTTCATTTATTTTCAGGTGGCTTTTCCTTTTGTCGTATTGTTCACACATAATGCATCTGACTCTTCCTATGTCACACTACATCTTCGCAGTAATTTTCTGCAGTGTTCTGTCCCTCTGGATTTTACAGCAGTGGATCAGAAAGGAAGTGCAAGCCCTAGCAGAAATAATAAATCCACTGCAGGTCTTGAAGATACTAATTTCTGCAAAACAAAATACTGCCTCAATTCTGTTATGGGCTAGAAGGGGTGATCAAAGTGAAATACATTCATTGTGGAATTGGTATGCAAAGCCTGCTTCTAAACCATTACACACTCTTTCTAGATTTCTTTTTCCCCTCGTAAAAGTAAATAATGCAGTCATGTCCAGCCCAGCCTGTAGCACCAAGTCCTGTGCAGCTCTTGGGAAGTTCAAGGATTGCTCTCAAACCAGGCCTGTGTCATGAGATGGGCAGGGAAGCTGTGTTGGCCTGGCAGAGGGGTCACTGGATAACAGGAATCTGGATAACACATAGGAGGTCTGTGAGGGGCTGCAAAATGCGGTACGTCTGGGTTGTGCTGGGAAACCATCCATGTAGTTGCTGCATGGGAGGGCTGGGAGTTATGGTTGTCTCCCTGCTGCCAAATCGCTTGGAGCACTCGAACGCCAGTGGCATACGTCCTGTGGCTCCAACTGGAAGGTCGGGGTGGTTGGTCATCGCTGGAATAATCTGACATTTGAAAAAATATTTTAGGAACTGTCCTATAATTACAGATATTTCTAATCTATGCAATCTATCTAATTAGGTTCAACCATGCCCAATTCCTTGTCTGATTGCCCGAGCCTTTCCGCTTAACCAGTCAGGTTTATTCAATAAGGTGTCCTATAATGTTATTTCCTTCCTTGAGAGTGTATGTTATCATCCCTGATAGAGACTTAAGAATCCCTCCACTTTTTTCTCATTTTAACGTCCTCTGTCTCCACAGTAAAGCCCCGTGCTTTAGTTAGGAATCACCTAGCTGAAGAGAAACCTGGGTGAGACTTTGGATCTCATTAGTTGTATTTTTAAGTACCTAGGATTGTCTTAAAAGACACAGCAAGTATAGAGTAGGCACAATATAGGTAGAATCCCCAGAAATTTAATACAAGTTTGTTAAAATTGTGGATCCAAACAGTTAACAAGATTAGGAATAATAAGAAATTAATACAGTTGCACAGGCGGTTGACTCACTATTACTCTCATTTCCTTTTGGCTTTGGTCATGGGGATAACAAGGTAAGAAAAACTGTTTGTTTCCTTTTATTGATTGGTTTGATATTTGAAATAAAGATTCTTTTTTTTGTCTGAACAAGTCTTTTGTAAGTTAATATTATGTTAATTAGAATGGATGTCTTCCTGAGCCTTATTTTCTCGTTCTTTTGATCTAATTAGCTGATTAATTTTTAATTGCCTACTGAGAGATCTTTACCATATTGTGATTTGTGTTTTACCTTTACATTTGGAAAACAATGGTACACCTAAAATGACTCTGAAGTATTGTATTGAGGTATTTCTGTGAGGGATAATTGCAAATTATGATTTCTTCCTGCTTCCTAATTTTAGTGCAATCTACTTTGAGTTAGTGCTCATTAATCAGAAAGGTTTGCAGAGTGTGGAGTAGTAAGAAGGTGTTTCAGTTAGGCAAGCTTCATAGTAGAGGATCTGTGACTCGGTGATCAAATGGAAATGAAATCCATTGGTTGTGTATGAACTCTGCAGTGATCGCTTCCTGACTTACAGCATTTATTCTTTTTCTTCATAATAATGCTCTGAGATTCTCAGAATGAATGTATTAATAAGCTTAGAAAGAAAGTTATAACAAGGCCAAGTGTTGATTGAAACTTATTTTCTGCTGGTAGAAAAAAAAAAATCAGTTCTTGGCAAGTTATTTCAAATTATTTCCCAAGTGTTTAAAATTTGCACCTTATTTTTAGACTGAATTAGTCTTGCTGTAACTTCTAGCCCTTGGATCTTGTTCTGCCTTTGCCTGCTAGATTGAAGAGCCCTCTATTATCAAATTTTTGTTCCCTATGGTGTAAGCACTTGTAGACTGTGATCAAATCATTCTTTAACTTTCTCTTTGATAAGTTAATTGATTGAGCGCCTTGAGTCTCTTGCATTATGACATGTTTCCTAATACTGTAATTGTTCCCCTGGCTTCCTCATAATCCATGGAATTTTTCATAGTCTTTCTTAAAACAACACCATGAACCCAGTGAAACTACTAATTGTTTCACTGGTGCCAAATAAGATAATATAACCTCCCTTCTCCTATTTGTTATTGTTTGTACATCTGACGAGCATACAGGTTTTTGTTACTGTGCTACTCTAGAGGTTCATAGTAATCTGGCTACTCATCATGTCCTCTGTTCCCAAACCCTTGCCTCCTCTTTAGGATCTCTTTTTCCCAGAGTAGAATCCCCCCTCATTAAGTCTATCTCATTATGAGACTTCCTGGCCATAGACATTGACTATACTGAAGTACGTAGTGTCCGGTTACACTCACCTAACCCAACTGTCATCTTCATTATTTTCCATTTTCTTGTCATCTTCCAATATGGTGAAAATGGTATTTTTTTAACAAAGATTAGTCTAGGAGGCAATAACCAATTCCAGGAGCAGTGCCTTGTTCCCCAATCATGTAATGATGGTTAGATGTATCTGCTACATAGTTTTTAAGTAGTTTAACATGCCATTCTGATTCATCACCTCTAATTCTAGCCATCTAGAAATTAGCTTCTAGTGGTTGGTAGTTTTCTAAGCTCTTAATAGGCAATGGAGAGGAATGGAGACCATCACAAAAAGATCCAGGAGACTTATCTGAAAAATCATAAATCACTTTTCGACAGTACCTTTTTCTTTTCATTGACTATAATGGGAACATAGAGAAGTTAGACAAGATGCCAAACTTTCAGACAGCTATAATTACTGTCGATGAATCCCATCTCTGATGCTTTTTAGCTTTTCAGTCAAACTATGGTGTGGTACAACGCCAGTTCTCTTACAGGCATCCATCAAGATGGTTGCCTTTAGCAGTCCCATTTGTAATCACATCAGAAAATGATATCAAGTTAGCTTGACAAGATCTGTTTTCCAGAAACCCATGTGGATCAGCTTTAATTAGATTATCCCTTTTAGTTCTCTATCAAGTTAGTTATCAGTTATATGCCTCTTTTTCTATCAGATCTTTTTATCAAATTCCTACTTTTTCCACTTTAATATTGACACAGATCCAAATTGTAAAAAATCCGAGGCTCTGATGTCTCAGATTTTTTTGTTCATTTCCACCCCATCTATATCAGGTAGACTTTTCTCTGATGTGCTCCTGCACTCCTTGATCAGTCAGCAGTAGGTCTCAGGATGACTTAGAGCCATCTCTTGTAAGAAGACCTTCAGGAGTCTTTACCATGCAGCCTGCCCATATGGTTAAGTCCTGCAATCTTTACAGTGGAGTGTGTGGTAGTGGGGTTTTTTGGTCTAGTTTTTTTTTTTTAGGACTGAAGGTGAAAAGTTTCGTAAATATATTAGATTGTGTGTTTCTCTTTCCGAACTCGCATGTTTTAAAAGGTTTTTTTTAATGTCTGAGGAAAAGTTACCACTTTTTTCATTCTTCTTCTTCTTCCTTATTCCTTTTTCTCTGCAAGAGACGTTCAGAAGTAAACAGAGACCATAGTGTCCCCTTGCCCTCTGACTGCAGAGAGGCTTACAGGGCTGAAGGGAATGCGATAAACTTGTACTGCTTATGTGATAAGAGATGAAAACCAATTTTTTTTTTTTTTTTTTTAATGTAATATAAAAACATGAGGAGGATGCTCTGAAATAAGGATTTCTGCTTCAAATTTACAAGGATGCTTGTAGAACAAAAGTGATAGGAGAAAATATACACAGTGATATTTTCCTGAACAAGGACACTCCCCAAAGGCTTGAACCTCTACCTGGCAGACAAGATATATTCTTGCAAGAGATCATTCAAGTCAACATTTAACTTGAAAACTACTGGTGGCATTTTAAGTATCAATACACTAAGCTATCTTGTACAAAAATGGTGAACAAAAATGGTAAAGGCAAGTCATTGCCATCCTATTGAGCTTAATCCTTCTAGATTTTGAATAGCACCTTGAAGGACAGAAGGTCTCACTATTTCATTCCAGCCACCCCTGTTAATCTGTTGGAAGGATGTCTTGCTGTTGTAGAAGTGGATCTTTTCACGAGATGCATAAGGATTTGTTGTACCTAACTGATGGTGGACTGCAATGTCGCCAATTATAGAAATAATTTATTTTCTGTAAAGACAGATTAGAGAAATAATTCAATGACATGTCCTTCTTCCTGGGTAATCCAAGGACAGATTTTGCTGGGAAGGCAAGATGGTGTCACTCTGGGTGTCCTAATAAATATCTGGGAAGCAGTTAATGTCTAGTGTGACCACCCACTGTTGGAGGTTAGTGTGCCTCGCTGGAGATGTCAGGAATTTTCTTTCTTCTCTTAGTCTTATTACTTCCTTTGTTTTTTGCTATTCTCTGCTATTTCTGCCTCTGCATCAGAAGTAAAGGTAACAGTTGGCCCCCACCCGATGGGCCAGTTGGAGAGTTCTAGTTCATTAAGGGACTGGCAATGTTGGGTTTTTTATGCTCTTACTTTGCGACACTAGTGTCATATGGGATGTTTTGAGAGAATATTTTCCAAAATGCAGTTTTATAGTCCAGAACTAATATCTTGTAGCACAGCAAGTGCTTTGCAGGCACACTACATAGTTACCATTCCAACATCTCCTACATCAGCTTAACAGAAGATTTGCACTGAAGCCATTTCACATCTTTGAGACAGATCACACTTAACGCTCATTATAGGAGTTACCTAACCAGCAAAGAGTTGCATCTCAACGTGAAGGTATTTATGTGATTACTTCTTGGGAGGTGTTCATCCAAGTGTAAATTACTCTGCCTCAGAACAGATTTTAGCTGGTGCCGACAGCTTGGATGACTGGCACATTGTCATTTTCATAACACACCTAAAAGGAAAATGCCAAAAGAACGTAAGTGGCATTGGTGCAGCAAAAAATTTCCAGTAAAAATTTGTCTCAAGGTATATCAGTAGAAATAGGTTGGCTTCAGTTAATATCTAGGTTAAAAAAGGATTAAAACCTCATTTTTCTTTTAGTGTTTCTGGGGGGGAATCTCTGTTCATGTGAGAGCAGTGCATAGTGATACTGCCATGGTAACACAAAACTGTGTGGGTTACACTCCTTCTAGTGCATGCTTGTCTTTTTTGCAGATGTCCTTGAACACCCTTCCCCAGCTGTGCTGGTGTCATGAAGACAGCTTATTTTCTGTCCTAAGCATTCTGTCAGAGGTTGCAAAACTTTTGTGCTGCTGTGGATATTTTGCCCAGTTTTTCTGAAGAATACAAGGGACATGCAGTCACTCATGTGCTAGCTAGTCAGTTATGTTCTTCTCTTTCTGCTGTCCAGTTACAACAAAATCTGATATAAAAAAGTCCTTCTGAAACTGAATTCCTACTGGTATTATGAAAAGTGGTGGTTAAGAAGAGCAGACGGACGCAATTTATGACCCCCATTCCTCTGGACAAGAGAATTGCCGCACTAGAGTGATGCTACATATGCTCCAGAGTTCACACATTACTAAACACATCTCACATGCACTTTATTAGACAGAGGATAATCCAGCCATGGGATGCAAAATCAAAGCGAACCACACTTTGTAAGTTTACAGCTCAGGAAATGGAGAGAAGCTGCTTTCCTTCTGCTCACTAGAACAGAAATCCTTTTGAAAAGAAGGTTCATTCCAACCTCTGTTTTGGAAGTGTGCTGCATGTGATTTCATCCCATTAGCTGTGATGGTCACCATTCAGTCCTCTAAGTGATGACGTGATGTACTGGGGGAAAGGGTTGTTTCCAGTATTATCAGGATAAATCTTCCCATGAACACTTGACCAAGAACACACATGTTTTGCAATTATGTCTGTTTAAAGAAACCAGCCATTTCCCCGCAGTACCGTAGAATTTTTTTTTTTTTTTTTTTCTGGCAAGAGATGTGAAGAATTTGCAATTTCTATATAATAGTTTTTAATGTAGAAATGGTTCACGTCCAGGTTTTTAAAATAGAAGGCGTGTAGCCCACAGTTTTGTTTGTTTCATTTATTTAGCATGGCATGGCTAGGTCCTGGAACTAGCTTATATGAGGTCATTACCCTATTGATTAAATAGTGTGATGAAAAGGGCATGATAATACACTGCTGGGAGATTATTGCCAGACACTTTGCAAACAAAGCTGCTGAAAGGAGAGCAGTTGTGAGACCTTCAGCGTGGTGCGTAATTAGCAAGCAAGTAGGAATTAAAATAAAGGATACATGGCGTGATATAGTGATTATGTGCAGATAAGTAATGTTTTGAATACTCCCTTTTGGTAACTCTAATGAGAATACATCTTAGTACAGGAAATGTCTGCTGGGACTACACTATCCAGAATCCTTAAACAAGCTGTGCAGTATGTTGTCCCTGACAGTGAAAAGAAAGCATGGAAGCAGTGCTGCAGATCTGCCTTTTTTTTTTCTTCTTCAGACTTTTCTCACTGGGTCTTTCTTCTCTTCCAAAATCTCATACTGGTGTAACGAGTCTTAGAGAAAAACAGTAAATCTGTGCTATTTCTTTGGGATGGAGCACCATTTCTTTAAAAAACCCCAGCAATCTTTTTGGGGATAACAACTGGATCTGAGCAAAACACGTTTTGAGTGAGAAGCATCAGCTCCTACAACAAGAAAGGGAGGTCTAAACCTGGGATGTACAGGCAGTAGCAAACCTGTGATTCTTGCATTCAGACTGGCCTTCCCTCCACCCCCCCTGAGAAGCACAAATACTTACATGTTCCTGAAATAAATCAGGGCATCTGATTTATTCTATGGTATATGTTTCAACTCAGCAACCCTTTCAGACCTGCAAAAACCAACAGATTAGAGGCTTTCCAGGCAGCACCTCAGTTGCCTAAAATGGAATTAAATGAAAATTTTTAGAATGTGGCACAGACCAACTGTAGATAGATAGATGGGTAGATATTGGAAGCCATCTTGCCTGCCATGCATTATTGCTTTGCTCAGTTTCAAGCTCCTTTCAGTCAGGAGATCCATCACAAGACACTGAAAATTTCATAGGTTTTATTGTTAGTGCAACTCTTCAGGGCCCTTATCCACAGTGCTATAGACCAGAGAGGGAGAGCTCCTCTCTTAGTGTCTTCTTTAAGAAATCTCAAGCTGCATGTTGAATAGACAAAGTTGAAACAGTCACAACAGCAGTAACAGTGGGAGGGAAGAGGGAACAAGGGAAAGAAAAATAGGAGGGAAGGGAGAAGAGAGGAAAAGAGAAAAACAGTTGTGGGGGAAGGCATCTACTCAGGGCGGAAGGGGGAAGCAGCTATGGTGAGGGCAAGGTAAACGGGGAGTACTCCGTCCAGCTCTATTAACCGTAATTTTAGTTCCTCTTTTCCATTTTTCAGCTTAAGTAAGCAAGTATATAGCCATGTTTATATAATAGCTGGAGTAATGAAGATGGAATATACCAATTTGGGGCTAATTCTTGCCCTCAGGAGAGCACGGGGACTGCAGCTGTGGCCAGCCCCTACCTAAAAGGAGTGGTGAGGAGAACAGCTCCTTGTATCCGACTTCCCATTACATCCTCACCCGGGACCACCATAGTCTAGCCCTTAAAATAAATATATGAGGTTAATTTTTCCAGCCCTAGAGTTGGTTTAGCAGCTCTCAGCAGTGGTTCAGTTGTGCTCCCACTCAACCTAATGAAGTGGTTTCCTTGAGAACAGTTGGTCCCACTGTAAACTTTTTGAAAAGCCCATTTATAGCCATTTTTGGTCATTGGGCTTTAAGTCTTGGGACCCTCTTTTGTTCTCTTTCTATTTGATATCTTCAGCTTCCAGATCGTAATAGGCAGGGTTTTCCTCCACATTTATCACAATGCCGTTATGTACTTATGGCCATAATGTCCTTTGATTAGAGAACATGGGAGAAGTGTGCACCATGGCACATTTGACCACATCCTCTGAAACTGAGCTTGTGGCTGAGCTAATTATTTTCACGGCTGGAAGAGAACAGGCAATGCTGCCTAAAGAGTGGGAAGATATGCGTATGTGTGAGTGTGTGTTTGTGTGGTTATACCATCTGGGAAGAGCAGAGTCAGATATACTTTCCCTTGGCATTTTTTACATGCAAATCCTCGGTAGAGATGTAACAGGAGAAGTCTCATTTCTCTGCCTAAAGTCCTGCATTTGCCTGAGGTTTGGCGTGCTGGGGACTGCATCTCCCTGCAGAAACCCTGCCCTCTCAAATTCCTGTTCTGACATTCCCCAACTGATGGCCTTTGCTTCTGTGGGCAGGGGGGAAGTTGCCCTTCCTCCGCATTGCTTGTTTTTGTTATACTAGCAGTATGAGGTACCCTTTATTTATAATCTGAACGTTAGTGATGTTGGGCCAATCTGGTGCTTCCAGCTGGCTGAACACTTCCTAGCGCTTTGGATGCCAGATACAACATAATTTATTGTGGAAAACAGTAGGGGTAATACACTTCTTGCTATCAAAGGTTAATATAGAGTATCAGCAGCTCTTCGGCAAGGATACACGTATTGTTGGATGGTCTGTGATTATGTGTCTCTTATTAAAACAGAAAAACAAACTGCTTTCCTTTTTAATGCTGCTGTTCACCCCCCTCAGTTATTTTAACTCCTTCATTGCATTATGCAATTTTTGCACATTTCATCAGGGAGAAAAAAGCAATTGTACTTTGCTTCTTTGGCATGAAACTTAGCAAACGAAGGAGGATTTTTTTTTTCTTTGTTTTAACTAAAACATTCATTTCTGTGCCAAGACAGAGCAAAACTGCTGAGTGAGCCAAGGCTGTAAATTGAACTGGTCCTTTTACCTCTAGAAATATTAAAGTATCTTTCTGCCATTGAGCTGGAACCCGTTGCTGGATCAAGTGCTACTATTAACGGGAAATCGGGAGAGTTCATTATCACTCCAGTGCTGTCATTACCAGAGGTTTTCACTGAACTATAGCATTCAGGAAAGTGAGGCGGCAAAGACCAGAGAAAAATGGCACACTTAGAGCAAGGGAAGGAAAGCTTCAGACAAAAAACTTGGGAGATACTTGAAGAGTGTGTGAAGGTACCCAGCATGGGAGGCAAGTAGCTGCTTTGTTAAAAAGGAACATGATAGATAAAGCATCCCATTATTCTTCATGTTTAGAAAGAAACTGGTGTAGACTTTTCTAATGGGCTCATCTAATCAATTCTAGAATATCTGAAACCTCTCAAGGCAAGACTGTGTCTGCCTGTAATCTAATGAGGTTCATTCCGCACCAAGGAAAACCCCAAGGAGAGTTTTTTATTGGGAACTTTTTTCTTCCCAGTAGAGTAAGTTCCCTCTCGGACACTTTTCTGTTAAAGAGATGTTTTTTAAATTATCAGAAATGCACAGTAAACTGTATTGGCAGTTCACTTAAAGAATATAATGGAAATGTATAGAATAATCAGTTAATTAAAGGTTGTGGTTATTTAAGACATTAACCTACCACTTACACTGGGTGTTGCCAGGTCAGCAGGTGGGGAAGGTGCATTCTTCCTGCAAAGCCATCCTGAATTCACTGGCTGTTTTGGCATCAGAACCATAGGGAAGGCTTAGGTGAACATTTTGTTATAGTTCACAGTCTGGGCTGCATCTGACTTCTGTTTTATGGGATAAAAAAATGACAAATAATATGTAAATTCAGTTTGTTTTGCTTCTCCTTTTCAAAGTTCTTTAGAGACTTGAAATAATCTTCCTGACACCCATGCAAGGTAAGCATAGCTATTGAGTTTTACATATATGGAAACTGAGGCACAGAGGGGTTAAACAGTAACATTTGAAAGTTATGGCTGCTTAAAATGAGGCAGCTTGAGCGCATGGTCCAAACAACAGAAGTCCTGAGCTCCTGACTTCACCAGAAAACACGGATGCTCAGCATATCCGTGGGGCAGGCCCTGAATTGACATGATGAAATCTGAGGGCTTCAGAGCAAGCGTGTCCCAAGTATGCCTTCCCAGCTTGTGGTCAAACCATTAGACCAGAGTTCTCCTGAATGATTGCCAGGACCTGCATGTTGTTTCTAGTCCTGTTTCGGATTTGGGAATCTGACATTATCACTGATTTTTGCTCCTAATTTACCTGCTCTTAAGCAGTTGTAGTTAAGTCCCTTAACTATACAACTGCCTTTTTTTTTTTTTTTTTTTTTTTTTGTGAAAGGTGTCCTTGCAAGCGTGATCAACTTCATAAGAAAAGCTCTATAGAAACATAAAATATATTTTTGTTTTCGTTTCCTGGGATAGGCTTCCCTCTGAGAATTACTCATCAAGCCACATATTTGCTTTGCTCAGCACTATTCTAGTAGAAATATTTCTTGTTTATTTAGTCTTACACACAGGTCTGACATTCCCTTGTTACCACAACACAGTCAACTGAGAGCTTGGAGTGCCCAGGGAATCCAAGATTATGGTCCAGAAGTTAAAAAATGAGTACTGATCTTAACCGTGTATCTCTGGTCAGGGCATCAGCACGTTTTATTTTTTCAGTGTGTACTGAGCTCTGATGCTGTGTAGAGCTGTGATTGTTCTGGGTGTCTGAAAGGCAGCAGCCTCTGCAGTTCACAACAGACATCCCCAACACAGGGCTCCCAGGGAGCAGATGTACCTTTGAAACAGTGGTTATTTTGACCGAGCACTTATTAGTTTGACTAATACAATTTCTGTCAATTCATAGTATCAGTAAGTTAAACAATATTGAGCTACTATTTCACAATTCCTAGAAAATCATCTATTCCCCAAGTTACAATGGAAAAGAATATCCTCCCCTCTGCCCCAAGTTATTTTCAAAGAGGTTTCAAAAATCATTCAGATAATCAGACGTTAGTGCTGTGAAATTTTATCAAAGGGCACTCTTGCCCTGGACTCAGATATGAACCTATTTTGCCAATCAGATAAAACTTCCCAAGCTTTTTTCTAGCAGCATCAGTGGTTAACTTGATCTTATTGCACTGTAAAGGATTTTGTGCTACAAATCATTTTTCATGGAATCTCTTTGTTATGTTGGGTGAACTCTGGACAGATTATTTGTAAGAACATTTCCAGGAACATTAACAACACAGTGTAGTCTCCAGTGAAATGAAAATTACTTAAAAAGGGTTTCCTTTAGATTAATAAAAGAGAGAATGTATAATGAAAAGGGCTGATAGGGAAATGTTTAACTGTATGAATAGTCAGAAGAAATACTTATTAAGTAGAATAATGTCTGTATACTAGCCCACCATCCATTTTAAATTGTATATATTATTATAGCTGTTGGGACTCCTTCCTTCCACCTTGTGAAAGCTGACAATTTTTACTTACAGCCTGGAGCTAAATACTGCAGTGCCTCAAAATGGAAGATGAAACAGGCCAACAGGTTTTCTTTGTCTTTTGAAAAAAATGGAGTGTCATTTTTTCTCCTTCCCCCTCGTGTGCTCCTCTCCCCGCTATACCCCTATTAGTATTAGCAGCTTTTCCTCCAAAAAAGCACTAGATGGTGCCCCTTTTCTTTGAGTGTGACAGAGCTGGATTTCCCAAGAGAGATGCTACTGCCCTGCCCTGAGGATCATTGGGCGTAAAAACTTGTAGGGTCTTCTTGTCCCTTAGTATAATTAAAAGCCCAAGATAAGTCTCTTTACTTCTTTCAAGTCTTCAAACCTGAACTAGATCCATCTTTAGGAGACTGTCTTGTTAATGACGGAGAATGAATCATGACTTCAAAGATTCAGGAGTAGTAAAATAATTTTTTAAAAGTGATTTCAAACCAAAATGAGAAAAAGCAGGGTATGTATCTCCCTCACTGTTTTCAGTAGCCCAACACTGCAGCATCAAAGAACTTTTGCAGCGTTCTTTCCTGAAAATAACACTTTTCAAGTTGAGAATCTTTAATTAGATATTAGCTGGGCAATCTGACTGATATTCGTTTGTTAATTTTATTATGGCCCTTGGCCTTTAACTGATCAAGCAGTCTTCTGCGAACAGAATTCATATTACAGTTCAATATTTATATTTTAAAATGAAGTACAAAACAGGGAATATGGGCTAGCCTTATATTCTGCATGTTCTGTCAACTTAAAGTATATCTTTATTAAAAAAACCCTTAATAGTCATGGTTAGCAGATTGTTACCTAGCCTTTGAAACTGGAATGAATAATTGGTTAAAAGGAAAAAAACCTATCTGCATCAATATTTCTTTTTTCATTGGAATGACTGTTTACCTGGTACATGTAATCTGTTTATTTAGATGCTTGATCTAGTCCCTTAACAGAAGAAACTGATAACATGACATTGAAATAAATTCAAAATCAACACGAAATAAAATGTCTGCTTGCTAGGAATGAAAGTTGAGGCAGATACCAAACCCCTCGTTGTGAAACCCCTAAAATTTAACTGAAAAAGCCACTTCCTTTTATATGTTTATTTATGCATTTGAAATGGCATAAAAATAAACATTCTTTGAAGTGACCCAAGATAAATTAGTTCAGGTTTGTCGTTTCTTACTATTTTTGTAAATGGTCCTTAGAAAATTAGGTCTGTTGGCATCTGGGAACAAAAATTCAACTGGGAAAAGAAGCTTTAATATGAAACAGAAAGAATTATTCCCATGCTCTGGCTGCCCTGTCATATGTCATGACATGTGGCAGGTTGACTGCTCATTAATTCTATTTATAACAGTATGATAATACACCCCACTGAGTACACATGTGTTAAAATATTCATAAATTATGTTTAGTGCAAGTAGATATACATTACATGCCAAAAGAAGACTATTATTTAAAGACAAAACTGGTAAACAGTCAAACACGGAAAAGTCTTTTTAATGTTCGTCCAGTACATTGTGTATCATCAAACTCACATTTAATTGCCTTTACTTGCAGACTCAGTCTCCAGCAATGCAATATCCAATGCACCTTTATATTTTTTAACAACTTGCAACAGAAGCAGCTTTTACTGAAAGTAATTGGAATTTCAGCAATTACTGTAAATGTCATATTACCTCAAAGCAGTAGCTATAACAATTTGAAATATTTAAAATGAAGGTTTACTTTGACCTTCACATATTTTAAAGTACTTTTTACACAGCTGAAAGCTCTACTCTAGATATTAAAAATTTAAAATACAAACTATTTTTGGAGGGAAATACAGTCTAGCCCCCAAAACAGTTAATCTTAGTTAATAGTAAATTTTAAACAAAAAAACCCCCAAAAATAGTTAATAATACATTGCTCAGGATATTTTATGTTACACATATATTTTTTTCTTAAACTTTTAAAATGCCTTCTAAAGCAGAAAAATTAAAAATAATTTCTAAAAGTAAATAGTTTTGTATAGAATATGAAAATAATCTCAGGATATTAAAATGGATGCATCTGTGTCTGAAAGTCTTTGTTCAGAATCAAAATGCTCTTCTACCTGCAATCAATTTTGAATTGCTCCTATCATTGTGTTAGAATTAAGAAGTATATTTAGACACATGCTTTTTATCTAACAGGAAGTCATTATGAATTGTGATGAATTCCTTAATTTAAAAATACCTTAAAAATTACGTTTTAAATTTAAAAGTGCATTTGAGAACTTCAGAAATTAACACAAATTATCGTGAACTAATGGCACAGGTGTTAAAATCACTGCAAGTTTCAAAATTATTAACAGAAGGTATGATACGGTACACATTTATTTGCAGTTATTGTGATAGCAGTTATTCTCCTAAGTAAGTACAAACCAAGCTGGTTTTGATATCCTGTTAGTGCTTCACATTTGGAAAACAATTTCAAAACTTTTTAAAACATCAAATGTTGTAATGGGGGCAGTGAGAAGGGAGGAGGGGGTTGCTTCATGATGAAATTTTAAAAAGATATATGATGAGAGTCGGGAGTTTATGTACGTTGTAAAGGGCAAATAGTTACCCTGTTTCTACTCAGTTTTAAGGGATCTGAACAGGGGCAGGATGAAGTGACTGACTGTAAAGTGTATATAACCTTTCTAATCACAAAACCATACTAATGTTTCTAGCAGCAGTGAAGCATATTGACTTTTGATAAAGGATGAGGAGGGGGCACAGGAGTGCGGCGTTACAAAGCCATCTCTTCAGCACGTTTTGTAGGAATGATGGCTTGCCCAGGTGTTTGTGGGCAAAAATGTTGCCCCCTTGACTTCAGCTGAACTGTCAAATGTGCCAGCCGAATTGACTGTTGCCCAGGTGTACAAGTGGTTCAATTTTACCCATCAGTGAAATGGTTAGAAGGGTTTGGGAATTTTCTCTTCCTTTGATTGAAAAGGCTGGTTTGAGGAAACTGAAACTTTTTTTGCAGGCAGGTATCGATTTCAAAGAAACTTTCATCAGAAAAGATTTGTCAGCCATCAGATGGAATTTCTGGTCGAGACCAGGAGGAGATGGCAAGGTTGGAGTATCAGGTAGCGCCACGGTTGGGGCACTCACCTGGAATGTGGAAAATCAAGGTTTGGGCATAGGGACTTGAACATGAGATTTACAAAGCAAGTGCCCTGAACACCAGGCTTTCGAGTTGTTTGCTTGCTGTGCGTTTAACTGTTTATGCAAAGCGGAGCTGTGCTAGCAGGAGATCTTGAGACCTGATGCGTCCCTGATGTGTCAGGCTAGCCTGAGACCCAGTGTCTAAGGCAGTCATGTAAAATGGGAGAGAGTGGCAAAGCAGGAAGCACTGAGTGCTTTACCTACCCAGCTTTTAAAGACCGTCTCTTGCTCTCATGTATAAAATTTAAAAAGTTTTGGTCCCAGGAAGGAACAGGAACATTTCTGAAATCTCATAAAAGCTTTGCAAAATGTAAAATGTGCTTTTCCCACCCTGCCACTATCCTCTTTGCCATAGAAACAAATTGCAAAAATCCACTGAATTCCTGGGAGCAAACTGTGACTCATGTAATGCAATTTGTCAATTGCTAGAGAATTTACTGGATGTAAGGTTCATTGTAAATATAAAAAATGCGATCTCTTAATAAGACAGCTTTTAAAAATAAAACGCTTTCTGAATTTTAAGAAACTTTGTAATAATATAAACAAGGCTTTTAATCTTGGTAATGGTAGCAGCAAATTATATACACCATCTAATTTTATCAGACGATAACAGTTGTAGTTTTTATCTTCAAAAACAGGTTGTGAGTGCTAGAGGGGAATAACTTCATAGCAAAAGCTAAGTTAATTTTGTGTTGTCTTATGTTGCTGGCAAAGAAGCCTCTTTTTTTTAGTTCATCTCTTTTTTCTATTTTTTTTTCTTAAAAAAAAGGAGTAGTTTCACAGAGCAGTTTATTTAAATACAGAAAAATCACGTTAAAAAGATCTCTCATTATAAGCTTTCTGAAAGTTTGCTGTGCACTTTCATGTAGAACTTGGCCTCAGTACAGAACTGCTGTACAATCATTTTCATCTGAGATTTGAACATATTGGAAGAACTAGAGCAGTTCTTTCTTCTATCCTGTCATTTTTTTCCCTTGGAAATGATGAGCATATGGCAACCACCCTCACTGGATTCTCAAACAACAGGAGGGACCTTATTTCGATTCCTACATCCTGTCATCAGTGAATCCCATGATATTTTGTTCTTGCAAGGCTAAAGATGTGATTCGCATTTGCCATAAGGACAGAGCTTAATGTGATGCCATTTTACCACAGGAGCCCTCAATCAGTTAATTAAACATGATATAAATCACTGCATGTATTTGTAAAGTAAGATTAATATGGCAAAGTCAGAGTAATGAGGAATCCTCACCATTGTCTGAGTGTGAATCACTGATACGAAGATTACCCTTTTTGAAACTGGATATCTTTGAGTGGGTTTTGTTGGCTTAATCCCTCAGACTGCTTTGTGCAACTCGAAACCCAGAGCTGTCATCTTTAGCCAAAATTTCGGCCATAACTTCCTCAGCTTTCACCCAATCATTTAAATCAGCATTCATAATACTTAGAAAGATCAAGCCTTTCAGCATACCACAAGGCTTCTTCGTGCCACCTGGGATATTGGCAACATGTTTAATAAATATTTCATTTCATTTCATCGTGGAGATTCTTCTTTTGGGTTTTGCTGGTTTGTTGTTTGGTTTTTGGTTTTGTGTTTTTGTTTTTTTTTTTTTCCCCAGGGGATTTACAGGGTACCCACAGCAGCACATTCCGTCACTGTGGTCACTTAGGTTTACAGCCTTAATAAAAGGATTTTTTTTTTTTCTTTCTTGAAGTGCTATGGAGCCTTGTTAAACTAGAGCAATTACAGACACACAAGATAGGTGCTCTGGAAAGATCAAAGCCCCCCTAAAGACAGCTCTGTAGGATTCTGGAGCTCTCTTTGAAAAGTGCTCAGTTTACAAAGTAGAGATGTATAAAACCACGCATTAAAAATCCCATGTTCAAATAATGCTAAAGGCCTGACATTAGTTAATATGGAATCCACTTTAGCCACTCTCTTTTCACATCAAACTTTGAACCACTGCGAAGGAAGTCTTCTGGGATACCAGCATGTTGTGGCACTGCGTGTGTCCCATGACACAGTGTCTTGCCTGGAAATGTTCTTTTGTTATAGGGTACCAATCCCGTACATCACTATTCTAAAACACCAGACGGATGCTACGTATTGTACGCAGCCTTGACCCTCTGTATTTGAGTTAGAAGAGGGGTGTGTGTGAGAGCAAAGGAAAAAGCAAGAAATGATGCTAGCCTTTTTCTTTAACTGAATCCTGTGTCCATCAGGGCTGTGGAGACAGGGATCAGAGTAGAGGCAGATCCAATGAAAGGAAAAGGTGCTGCCACACCTGCCTCCTCAAACAGGACCCTATGCTGGAGATTTTTACAGCGGCTGAAGTAGTGTCTCAGAAGCCTTATGCTATCCAGGGAGCCAGCAAGAGCATAAGAGACAGAAGTCTTAAGTGCTTTCCAAGATTTGTAGACTTTACTACTCAGAAGATGCTTCCATCAGCTTGGGACGGATCTTGGCAGCCCCACTATGAATGAACTGCACAAGGGGTACTGTTTTAAAATATTGGTGGGTGCCCCCGCTGGGGCTGGGATGCCTGGGGAATAACTCGATGTCGAAGGATTAAACTTGCATCTCCTAGCTCACAGGAGCATACCCTGCCATCACACCATCTGCTTCTTCATCAGAAAAAGGAGGAAAGGAAGAAAAGATATGGGTGCTGCTAGGTGTCAAATAGCACTGACTCCAAAAGCCAAAGGGGAAAGAGATATACTGGAAGCTGGTCCCTTTTCCACAGACAGTGGTCCAAGCCGACTGAGCAGTGAGTGCCATATGCCCAAAGACTGTCTGATGTGCACCGATGGAGTTTGTCTACCCCCAGAAGTGGGTGATTTGCATGTAGGGGTCTACTCTGTTCTGGAGGCTCTGCTTACTCTTAGTTGATACAGCACCCAATGGCTTGACTTTGTGAGCCCTAAGTCAGCAGCTTAAGAGCATGTGGAGCTGAGCCCTAAGGTCAGCGACTTCTGTGGCTGTTAAAGGACACCTCCTGGCCGACCTTTTTGTCTGTCCTGATGGCCTTCAGAAAACCAGTAGATCCTGTGCAGCTGGAAGCACTGTCATTGCTCTTGGAGTTCTGAAAGGTCTGTGTTTGCAAATGCGTGAATGATGAAAGTAAAAAGGGTAACAGGAGAATCCCTGTTGTATTCATAACTTTTCTAAGCTGCAGGTGCATGAACATAAACATTTGAGATGTGCTGATCTCCTTTCTGTGCTCTTCAGAAAGTTAAAACAGTCAAAATTGAAGCTGAAGTGAAAAGCTTTATTACAGCATTGAGACTGTTTCATCTGTGCTAGTGTTTTTCTCTCATTCATGTTCTAAGTTCACAAATTCTGAAGATTTGCTTTTGATGCAGCAGTTAATAAACATCTTTGTGATACTGATTTGTGGATAGCTATTTAAGTTTTAGCCTAAAACTAATCATAAATTACCTTACAATACCTTGAAACATGGCCTGTTTAAAGAACTTCACTTTTCTATGATCACCGTCAATAAAATTTTCATGATAAAAATTGTCATTATACCAAAATAGTATAGTACTGAAAGGCTATCAGATAAAAGACATGTTTTCCTTTGAAGTCTTACAAGTATTCCTAAATCTGTTATGATGCAAGGCTTTTTATTATAAATGGGTCAGCTAGAAAGAATGACTAAACCCAAAATAACAGAAATAAATATGATGAGCTAATCTTAGAAAGGAAGCTGTATAATGTCTAAGAAAAGTTTCTGGAGCTGGTTATACTTGTAGGTAGATGTACTGAGCATTTGCTATGACCATTTGTGAGTGTTGCCACTGTTCTCAGAGACTACAGGATTTCACCCATTTTTATCTTTCTATCTATCTATCTATCTATCTATCTATCTATCTATCTATCTATCTATCTATCTATATCTATCTATCTATCTCTATCTATCTATCTATCTATCTATCTATCTATCTATCTATCTATCTATCTATCTATCTATCTAATCTATCTATCTATCTATCTGAGCTCTAATCAGCAGGGGCTGGAAGGCAGTTGCTCTTTCTCTCCACTCAAATGTCCCATAGCAGGGCTGATCTGTCCTGTGTTTTTTACAGCTTTCTGTTTAGAGT
This sequence comes from Athene cunicularia, assembly GCF_003259725.1. Lineage (NCBI taxonomy): Eukaryota > Metazoa > Chordata > Aves > Strigiformes > Strigidae > Athene > Athene cunicularia. Next base: position 121,891,734 of record NW_020799097.1, read on the forward strand.
TGCTTCTTTTTCTACTCTGAATCCATCACTCTCATAAAACTCCAGTTACAGCTGCATTTACTTACTGTGTGGCTTGCTTTTACAGCTCTTCCAAAACCTATATTGCCTTTTACAAAACCTGCAACATATATCCCCATGTTCATTCTTGTTCTTATTTTTGCCCTATGGGTCATACTGCTTACTTATTCAGTGCTGTCAGACCCTGAATAGCTTTTCTTTATTTATTCCTTTCTTACATTGCTGTGTTTTGTGTTATCTCTAACCTAAAATTCCTTGTCATTTACGATGAAAACTTGCAAAATGCAAAGTTTACTTAGAGGATTAGAGTTGATGTGAAGGATTAATGCAGAGCTAAGGAATCTCCCTGCAAGATATTTGGATCAAATCCAGCCTGCACAAGTTACCACAAGTTGTAGTGAGCAGAGAGAATGTACATTTTCATTGATTTGGGGGATTTTTGTGTGTAATCACTCAAATCTTGAAATAGTTTTGTTTCAGTCAGATTTGTAAGTTTTGGGGGCTGAAGCACTAGTGTAATTTTATTTCAGCATGTGCATTCAAGTGAATTTTACAATTGGTACCTGAACATTCACAGAAAAGGCACCTGGGGCTGATAAGAAGTTAATGTATGAAGGAGGAACGTCTGTGTGCACGTCCAGCCAGGAAGGGGAAACAGTGTCATGGGACTTTTGTCTTCACAATCAGCAATGCTCAGTGCACAAATAGAAAATTTGTTTCTGATCCATTTGTGGAAGTGAACTACTTCATTCCCAACCTTTCTGAATATTGCTGAGAAGATGGTAGTTGAGGCATCACATCCTGCTCATAGGTTTTCCACAGAAAAGTTAAACAAAGTGAAAATCCTCAAAGGCACACATAAGACTATTGCCCATGCACTTATATCCAGCAGTGGTGGCTGGAGAGGTGAAAAATCCTGTGTGTAGCTGGGAATGGACTAGCTCAAAGTGTCTGAGAAACCTTCTCTCTGGGAGTAAGAAGGATGGACGGTATGGGAAGAGTGGTGTGGGTTCCTTAAAGCCAATCTGCAGGTGAAAAAGGGGTCTCAAGTTCCTCGTGTTAAGCAGTCATTTCCCCCAGATGCTAGTATTAAATAGTACATCTAATACTGAGTAGCTAATGTTGGGGTAGTTTCATATGGACTATTCCAAGGATTAGAGCTCAAGGATTAAACTCATTTGCTGGGCTAGTTGTAGAGCAGCCTATGGTGCAGGTATCTTTGTCTGTTGATCCAAACTTTGATATAAAAGTAAAAAAAAAAACCAAAACAAACAAAACCAAAACCAAAAAGATGAGCTTGAAAGCAGTCAGGATCTTTGTTCATATGCTTTAAATTAAATGTGTTCTAATTTCCTGCCATGTTTTTTTGTAGCTTTGTAATCCTTCTCATTGTAAAATTAAGGTAGGTTTATGGGGCTGCATTACAGGGACATATCTGAATTTGCCCTGAAAAGAGTTGGTGACTGCAGTCAAGACTGCTCCATCACGCTGATTGGAGTGTGTTGAGGATCTGACCCAACTTTGGTATTTTGTAGTAATGCTCAAGTAGGCTTTAGTGGCTTTTGCTCTGCCTTGTAATTTCTTTGCAGCATAATAAAAAGCTCTTTAGAACATTGCTACATAGATTAATATAGAAAGTGCTTGTGATACTTTTATACACAGGGAGTTTAATACTTGGATGCAAGAGCAAATTGATTGCAGGCAATCCTGTGCTTGAGTACCCAGGAGTGAAAGGAATGATTACAATAACCTCTGGGATTTTTTCTCAGAAGTGGTTCCTGAAAACACCCACACCCACAAAGTATTGGGCACAACAGAGTATTGTTTCCTTCTGATGTGGAATCACAGAAACATATTTTACTTTGGGAGGTGGGAGGGGTTGAGGGGGAGAGGAAACTCAAGAGACGTTAATGTTTAATGTTTTTAATTTTGTAAAATGAACAACAAAAAGGGATATGGTTTGTGAGAGCCTCTGAGATTGTTTAAACTCTGGCAGCTTGCTGTCAGATGAGATGCTAAAAGCCAGGAAGGAAGAAACTGAGGGGCATACTGGCTAAACTGCTGCTATCTCACCTTTGGCACCCTGATCTGATGGAAGAGTGAAGTAATGGTGAAACGAATTTGGCATGCATTGCTGTAGTCTCCACGAAATTACATGCGCCACCTTGAATTGTATCAGATGGGACCTTGAATTGCAGCCAGGCAGGTATATTTCTCTTATTTGTGGAGGGTTCTAGCTGTTGCAGAGCTCATTTTCCTGGCCAGCCCCAGGGATAAAGACTACATTAATTGTGCCTTTGCTTCACTTACCCTTTCCAGATTGCCCTCTTCTGCCCTGACAGAGAACATGTCCATGGCTGAGAGCTTCCAGACAGACAATTCAGCATCTCTCAGGGATGGGGAGTAGTAATTCCTGGGGGACCTTAACACCTGCTCAGTTTACCAAGGGTGCATTAACCCCTGGTAAATGCTGAAGAAAGTAATTCAAGTTATACAGGTTAGAGCAGTGTCTGTATGTACACTGCACAAAGGTGCTCAGGAAACACCACTGCTTTTCTGTGGTGGAGTCTGAAACTTTGGGGTGGAGAAGAGTGGCAGATAATTTCAAAGGGAAAGTAAATTCAGAAAAAAAATTCAGTTTGGAATCTTACCATTAGTTTGTTTAATTAAAAATATTAATGATAGGCCTCTGGTATTTTAAAATAGTAGATAACATGAATGTTGCTAGTTTAGTATGCCATAAACTAAAAGCAAAGCAAGAAAATACAAATGAAAATTACTGGTCTTAACGGAGTCAAACAATTTTGCCTTTTGAAAGTGTGGCATTGAAGCTTTTATTGTGAAGCTGAATTTTTGGCAGAAAAAAAAAAATCTGATATTTCTTACTCCTCTTTGAGGCTGACTGATGGCTTTAATTTGTAGGGTGTGTGTGCTTAAAGTGCTCGGGTTGGTAGTATCCATCTGGTGTATACAACTCTCAGTGGTCAGGGCATTATAATACTGTGCCTCACTAGAGATTTTCCTGGAAGGGGCTATAGGAGTTGCTCCAGCACAGCTCTGACACCGGTGAGACTGTGGCAAAGGAACAGATGTTACTGTAGGTGAATAATAATCTGCTGTTATGGGGGGGG
>NW_020799097.1:121894932-121934180 GCF_003259725.1 Athene cunicularia
GGGGGGGGGGGGGGGGGGGAGCATACTACAAATGAACAACACTGTGCTCATGTAGGTGTGTGCTGGTTTATCTTGCGCCTTCATTTGTGCCATCTCTTCTAGGAGCTGCCTTTGTTGTTTTTGTTGTGGTGGAGACCAGAACCAAGATCAGGGCCCCCTGTAAGTCATTAAAACCTGCAAGAGACTTGGGAGGAAAGGAGCCTATTTATGGCTATCTGCTGTGTGGAGGGGATCAGGTTTCCCAGTGAAGAGCTTTCTGTGGGGTCAGTCTGTAGCTTGGTGAGCCCCTGACCCATTTACTTCCCAGGAACTGTGGGAATGTGAAAGATTTAAACTAGCATGGCTCAGATCATACTCATTTTTCTGTATCTCTCCCCTTTTGCTCTGGACCCCGTGTTTAGGTCCAGGAGTTGCTGGGACATTCACTCCTGGGAGACAGTGGGGTGCAGCAAATATTTGTCATCCAGGGATGACAAAATATACAGGAATTCATGTTATTCGTCTGCCAAGTGCCCAGGAACATACAGAGTATAAAGCAGTGCTGGTATTTGTTTTACAGTGGGCTAAGGATGGAGAGACTCCAGAAAGTTGCCTAGAATAATGTGGGGAATATTCAGTGTAAAGAACTTATTTTTTCTCTCTTTTCAAGGTTACTGACTACTGTTTTATTTCTCCCATAAGCGCTGGTGGAAAAGCACCAGGCTCATTACCTGCACAGTCTACTGCCTAACCCAGCAAAAGCACTTGTCCCCCAGCTGGGCCAAAACCAGCCTGTGGGAATAAAGACAGTTTATTGGTTTTCTCTTGCAAGCTCTGCTGTACCAGTATCTCTAGTCTCTGTATTTGATGGCTGTTGAAGATGCTTTAATTTTATTTGGATGATCAAGGTACCCTATATTGACAGCTGCTCACTGCAGCATAACCGAAGAGCTACTGTGCATTAGGACAGGCCTTAATTGATAGGTGTATGTTTTTCAAGCAACGGGAGAATCTCTTAGATCTATAGCAGTGCAGTTTTAAAAAATGCACTGTGCTCCTGTGAATCAGCTTAGTTCTAACTAGTTTAATTTAGAAAAAAGCCTCTTCAGCAAATGAAATTTTATGGCACCATTCCCAGTTGGTCTCACTTGCCATACAGATTCTGAATGGCAGTGCAGGTCAGAAGTAGACCTGAACTTTTCAATATGAGGGTGGCTGGTATTCAGCTGCTCAGTGACAGGCAACTTAGGAGGAAATGATAGAATAGATTAGAAATCCGGAGCTGGGTTTTGGTTTGAAACTGTATGTCAAGTACCTTGCAAACTATATTTTAAATTGAAGCAAAAGATGGGATCAAAAGGATCTCATTGTCAGCAGCCATTAGACCTAAAATTAAACCTTCTGCTCTGTTCAGTCTACAGGCTTGTACTGGCATGTTAGACTGCTGCTCTGCACTGCGCCAACAAGCAGGCTGAATACCAAAATGCTGTAATGCTGTTTCTCCTTCTCCGTCCACTTTGCTACTGAAGTACTTAAGACCTTTATATCCCTGGTCTCATCAGCCATCTCACCATTCCTGCAGCATAAACTCCAGGTACGGAGCACTGCAAAATTTACCATATGGGTACAGTTGCCTCTTCTTAGTAAGCAGTGACTACAGTGAAGATTCAGAGCATGACCAGAAATGGATAGAGGATAACCTTTGAGAAGTCCAGCTTACTACTAGGCTCCTTTCCTTTTGAACTGACAGCTCTGAAGGGAAGAAAAAGTGGTGTAGACAGTGGCTCTGTTCAAAGTGTGTGACAGATAGAAGAAGTCAGGAGCTGAGCGACAACAGAGCTCTCCAGGAGAAAGGAGATCTTTCCCAGGCTGAGGAAGCTGCTTCCATCTCTCCTGCAATTGCCAGGAGACATTATGAGGCTTGTCATTCCAGATAGCTCCCATTTAGGTAAACACTTTTGTTCCCTTGCTTTGGATGGGGCATTGCCTTTCCTGGGTGAAAATCCACCCATGAAATGCTTTCAGACCTATGGGTCTTTCCCAAAGGGCTCAGCAAGCACTCCTAATCTGTCTGCCCTGGTTTCCCTTCCTGAAATAACCTATTCGCATCTCCAGAAAGAATCGCATAAATACAGAGCTGTGTTAAGGCACAAACACTCTGTTGATTTAACAAGCCTCTTGTTGTTGTTTTAGCCTAATCACGCTGTTTTGATGGGTTTACCTTGCAAGGGGCACTCCGTTGGGTTTCCATTGCGGCCAGCTAAGCTTGCTTTGCTTTCCACTGATGTTGTCCTATATTTAGTGTTTTGACTTTATGTGACCCTGACACTGTGTAGGGGGAGGAGGAAAAAATGTTTTGCTGATGGCTAATCCTATGCATTGCTCAGAGACTACGTCCACTCTAGCAACCTTTTTTCATGGTAATATTTTTTGTTAGCAATAAAAGGATTAATTCCAGAAATCAAGCTCTTTGATTATGATAAGCTTAATAAATATATTAGACAAATTGCTATCCTTTTAAGAATATTAGTAAACGAAGACCTTTGCTCTCCTTGGCTAGGCTTGAGTCTGCTGGTACATGCATTCATACCATCTGCACTGTGTGCTAATACAACTCCTTGTTGTCTGGTCTTCCTGGGAATGCATTATATAGATTGCAGCTGGTTCAGAATGCAGCTGCCAGGGTCACGACTCACACTAAGATTAATCATTACGCCTGGGTTAGCTTCATTACTTCGACTACCCATTACATTTAGCAGAGATTATGAGATGTTGCTTTTAACTTACAAGACTTGGACTAACACCTACTCACCTCAGCAACATGCTTTTGTAGTATGTTTCTCTTGGTAAGTCTCCTAGAGCAGCAGAGAGTCTCTCTAGATGCTGTGCTTTCAGCTTGAGGAGAAAACCTTCCAACATTACGTGTATGAAGTGGCGTAGTGTGGGATTCTCACGTCTCTGGGTTCATTCCTCTGATGTGGACTGATTTCTTCCCAGTGCATACTGTCAATGTGGTACATCTTGCCAGAGAAAACAGTATGACGAAGAGGAGGATGAAAACATCATCACCACCCCATTCGTAATTAACCTTGTAATTTAGCTAGTTCTCTGGATTTACTGCCAGGTGTTTTGGGTGATAGCCATCCAAAGAAATGTGGTTTCCTAGGAAGGAAAGAGAGCTGGTGCAAGTACTTCCACTGCACATGAAACTAAGATCATGAAACAATATGACATTGCCCAACAGAAGCCTACAACATAAATTCAGCTAACGGAAGTGAACAGGAATCTAACTCTACTACATTCCCCAAAGCTGAGCCTCTGAGGTCTTCTCATGCATAAAGGGGAAAAAAGCCAAACATACAGAAGACGTTTGAAGGACAATTGACTAAATGTGCCTGTGGTATTCCACATCAGAGTTATGAAGAGGAAACTTGAGGTTACCTTTTTTTATGTACATATGGTTTAGGTTCCTGCCCCTGGGGTCATGGCAAAATCTATTGTTGCTAAAGAAAACCTGATTGCTCATGTGTAGGGTAGAAAGTAAGAAAGAAATTATTTAATTTATTTTACATGTTGTAATTACTGTGTAATGTTGTGCAGGCTTCCACCTCACCAAGCTGCTCAATCCTGAATACAATGAGAGAAAAAAAATCACTGTATCAGAGACCCAGAGGGTCTGATAGCTACTGAGTAAAAAAAACCCCTTGTTTAAGGGGAGAAAGAAATTTTCAGAGGTTTCATTTGGCAGAGTATGGAGGGGTAGGGCTTGTTTCTCTGGTGAAGAAGGTTATGCTTTCTAATGGGCATCACAGCCAGAGGTTAGTTGCTTGCCAATTTTTGGGAGAAGGTCATACTTCCTAAAAAGTGCCTTATAGCAATGTGCTGGCTTTATCTTACATAAAAATTAAGCACCTAGCTGAGGTGCTTAAGCCAGGAGTCTGCTTGCTCTTGGCAGCCTCTTCTGTCAATGATAAGAGAGACCCTTCCTCCCAAGGGCAGCTGTGACAGCAGGTATGTTCAGCCATGCTCTGCAGGTGTTTGTTCTTCATCACCGACAGAGATTTAGAATACAAGCACCTCAGGTTGGTGGCTAAGGCTGAGCCAGAGGAATCCAGCTTGCAATATAAATATAGTTTAGACCTATAAAAATCATGCATACCAAAATCAGACCTGGGTTGGGTTCTTCTGATTAAGCACTTGAAAACTTCCAGGTCTAAGACAGCTGGTGCAGAGGGCACAGTACAGGTATAAGAGCAGCACTTTGCCTCTGTAAGCGGACACACCACACCGTGTACTCTGTCCAAAAAAGAGGAAACCTCTGAGGAGCCCTGTTTGAGGCATCCTCCTGCTAAAGCCAAGAGCCCTTTCATGTGGCCAGGAGAGTTCTCAGGGCTCACCTGTGGGGCTGCTTCCTCTGGAGGTTGGAGCTGCAGAGGCCAATCAGCCATCAGGCTAAACTACAAAACCTGGGGAAGGACTACTAGTCCTGAGATTTTGTCTGGTCAGGGGCTGATCATCCTGACCTACCTCAAGATCAACTCAAATCCCAAGTGCAGGAGAGAAAAGAGCACCTTCAGGAGGTGTGTGTGTAATGAGCTCTGCTCCCTCATGATTTCCCAAATATTTGTTGGTAATCAAGGGATAGCTCTTGAGAGAAGAGGGTCAACACTAGTGCTACTAGCCTGCTTGTTGAAGATGGGTGTTGTCATCCCTGAATTTTGCAATTCAAGGTGTGGTAGTTAGGGGGTAGAGTCAGTGACTTAGGGGGTCCTTTCTACATCCTGTATTTTATTATCTTAAATTAAATTTTTGTGTTTAATTTTTTTTAAAGGTCTCAAAATTATTTTGTTGTGCATGACTAACACTCAGTCATACATTTTTGGATCAAAATTGTGTAAGTTGGCTCCAGTAAGAACTATGGAGCTCTTTGATGTAGCAACTTTAGAAATGCTAAAGACTCTTTCATGCAATGCATCTGATTTTATTTTTTGTTTAAAATTCACTGCTCCCTTTGATTGCAGCCCTTCCAATGTTTCCTGTGTTTCTGGGTGCCCAGTAATTCTCTAGTCTTATTGACCACTGTGCTTTATGCAGTGATGTGAAAGAATCTTTTGCTTTCAAAGCAAAAATGCCTCCTCCTTTAAGAGCTGCATGTAAGAATACTAATTTTTTTTTTTTTTTTTTCTCCAGTGTCTCACTTCAGCTCTCACCTCCTGTAGCCAGCCTGGGTGTCTCTCTCTGTGTTTAGTGGAAGATGCTTCAGTTGAAGCTCTCCTCCTGAAGAAATTGTAGTGTGCAGGGTTCTTACCAGTTGTTTTAGAAGCTAATATATATATAGGAGGCTTAAAGGTAGGATAGTGTGCAGTTGTTAATCTCCACAAAAATATGCGTTAAGTGTTGAGTCTAAGCACGGAGGTGAGGAGCAATGATCAGTAACTTACCCTGGTGCCTAAGGGATGTGTGGTAGGAGGCTGGGCTGCAACCCCGCCGTCTGTCAGCAGATTTCCATGGGGTGAATCTTATTCTACTCCAGGTTCCTCTGAGATCTGCCTGTAAACCTGAGATTTATGGGAGGTGACTGTTTCTGGGGTGAATTACAAGCCTCTGCACGGGAAAAATATGTTGGTGATAACTCAGGCTCCTTCTGTATGTTTGAACTTATTTGTTGCCTTTTCATAGCAGAAGATCTTTTCCTCCTTGACTGTGTGTTAGTTTTGCATGTTATTTACCCTCTTGCTATTGTGCAGTCATAAATTAATAAAGCAATGGCTCTGCATGCAGCCAAGAAGCTGTGCACTTTGGCTTCTTTTAATGTGATCATTTTGGAGTCAGAAGAAAGGATGATGTTTATTAGATGATGTTTCTTTAAATCCCTTAAGATTCTGATTTTCAGCTCAGTCCCCACTAGACCTCTTTGTAGGTCACTTATATGCGATACCCTGGTTGCACCCATGACTTGAAGATGTCTGTATTCAAGTGACCTAAATTGCATTGAGGGGGGAAGGGAAGGATTGGGGGATGGTGGGAACCAGTCTGTCTGAAATTTCAACAAAATGCAGTTTTCCTTCCTGGAGAAATTCATTCAGAATCTGCCTGGTTTAAGAAATCCCCCAAATACAAAGGAATAGATCAATTTTGACAGGAAATACTGTTCATGTAGCAGTTAAGATTGTGGACAGAAGTGAAAATGTCATTCGGGGTATGACTGCAGAATATGGAGGCAGAGGAGGCTTTGCAGTGCGATGTCTGGCACTGTATGATCCAGTAAATGAACTTAAATTGGCTGCATTGATATAAAGTTTATATGAGAGTGAAGGAATCTTCTGGAAGTGATGGTCCCATTAGCAGTGATATGCCTTTATTAACATTATGCAGCTGCAGTAATCTTAATGGAACAATCTAATGTTCTTCCCAAAGGAAGATCTTATCTCATTTATTAATTGTCTTTCTAGTAGTTACGAGTTCATCTGATCTTGGATAAGTGTGTGGGCTGAAAATTTTGATGCTGCAAACAGGGAGTGGATTTAATGCAGAAGGTTGGTAGCCATGTTCTCAGCAAGGATCTGTGCTGATCGACTTGTGTCTTGTATATATTTCCATCTGGCTTGACTACTGGCTGTGTAAATACCCGGTTTGCATTGGAGCCTGAATTAGTCACCTGTTACTAGTGTGCAAAGCAAGTGTTGTCATTCAGATGCTGACAAGTGACATTTAAATGTACCACTGTCAGGATACATGAGAGCGATTAGGCTGCTGTGCACACCTCTGCTTCTGGCTAAAAAGTGAGGTAATGATTAACGGAGAAAGCAAAGTGGGTACAGTTGTAGAAAGCTCTCTCTTTGAACTTTGAGAAGGTGCTGATACTGACTACAGTAATCAGATGTTTCTCTCTGACCTGTACAATCTTTTTTTTTTTTTTTTTTTTTTTTGGTTAGAGGAGAAGAGCGTAGTGGGAATAAGGTTTCTAATTTCCCTTATGACACCTGGTTAGAAAAGAAAACAATGCCTCCCACCCTTGATTACATGGGAAACACGGGCTGTTCTGTATGTTACATAGTGATTTTAAGCGAAGCTTGTGGAGAAGAAAACTCGGATGCTTTTTGGTGCAAGGTGGCACTTATTAAAACCACAGTGGTTTCTTTTGGGTGTGGAGATGTCCTAGTGGGGACAGACTGTGTTGCTTGGGGAGCGGTTTTGAGGAGGAGTTGTCCTATGCCTGTGCAAGTCATCTGTGGCCAAGAGACACTGGAGGGGTGAATGGAGGAGATATTCACATCTTGTGTGTTGATAGATGAGCAGCCTTTCTTTGGTATTATTTCTCCCCTTATCATAGTAAAGGGAGGTATCTTAGGGATAAAGTGACTTGAGAGGCATAGGACTGCAGGCTCTGAATCCTTCCCTGTCAGTTAGGAGGTATTTTGGCTTTGAATCATGATTTCCTCCCCCTGTCCCCCTAGCCTCCCTCCCCTCCAGCAGGGGATTTGGATGCTCATAGCAGAGGGCAGAATACCACCCAGTTAATTCTCTGGAGTATAGCTACTTGTGTTGGTTTAAGCCCTACCGGGACCGAAGACGACATTGCTGTTGTCCCTCCACCACCCTCGGACACACGTGGGGCACAAACCCCGGGTTAAAATAAGAAGAAATTTAATACAACAGTGTGATAAACAATCTGAACAACAACAGTAGCAATGATAACAGTAAACAGCAATAACAGTAAGCAAGACAAAAGATACACAGAGAAATACCGCAATGGTTACAGACAGCTCACTCGCCATGCTCCCCGTCACCAAAGCCACAAAGGAAAAAGTTCCCGCACGTCAGCATGGTATGAATAACCCGCCTGGAGATCCCTTGCCCCTCTCTGCTGGGGGAACTTAACCCTATCCTAGCTGAATCAGGACACTACTGCACAGCCTCCTGCTGGCAGCTCAATGTATGGCTTATGCCCTAAAGCAAAGCGTATAATTCTTAGAGAACAGAGTGCAATTTTTTTCTTCTGCTGCTGGAATAAATTATCATGTTGGAGTGCCATGGTTTAAACTTATCCCTAGATGGGCACCACCAGTAATACGCATTTAGCAAATAATATTGTTGATGCCTATTGCAAATTTTCTGGATTTGCAACAGGTGGAAAATAACAACATTTGAGGACTTCTAATATATTGGATTTTCAAGATTAACCCCAACGATGCTTGCCTACCTGCATCCTTCAGCATGATTTTTGTAGGTCGTACAGTGCTGCTGTTTAGAAATATGGACCTGTTAACTTTTCTAACGGAGACTAATATGCAGCACACATGGGGTGAAAAAACCCAAGTGAAGGTGAAATGTCTCTGTCACTAATATTCATTTATGGTTTTGTCAGCAAAGGATACTAGTCTTTGCATTTATTTATGTGCCTGACACAATACCTTTAGGTCCATGTACAGTATTCAGTGTAAATGTAAGGTGCTTTCAAGTTTTATTTATGACCTCCTGTGTCCAGTTAACTTCCTCAAGAAATTTCAGATGGGTCAAAATGTGCTGTAAATCTAAGGGGGATAGACCCAAACCTAAAGGACTTGTAGGACACAAGTAAAAGCCTGTGTAGCTAAAGAAAAGCAAAGCTTGGAAGTTAAACTAGGGACTGTTCTATAGTGAAGGCTGGCTAGTGCTTACAGCTCTGTAATGCTGCTCGTGCCATAGGAATTGTGGAGGAAAATATTTGTGGAGTCAAGACTGGATTTTTTACCCATCTGAAAAAAGAAGAAAATGGTATTCTGCAAAATAATAGTTTATTTCTTTTCTTAGGCATACATAGGATGTTAAAAGTTTCTGTAAAGAATATTTATGGTGTTCCTCAGTGCTGTAAGGGCAAAGTATAATCACAAGCATATAAAGAAAAAAACATCCGCAACGTCTTTAGCTGTTAGAAGAAATGACAAGAAGGAAGTTTGTGCTGTAGGTTTCCATCCAGTAGGTTGCCATGAGTAGAATTTGTACGGAAGTTGGTTTAGGTCCAGGATGTGTCAGAATTAAGCATCCATCCCTGCATGCACAACTGCTTATTAAAGAAGCAATGTTGCTGGCATGAATAGTTGAGCCTGAAGTTCTACTTTTGCTGACACTGCAGGCAAACATTTTTTTTCTCCTCCCCCTTTTTTTTTTCCCCTCCCAAAATTGTGTGCCCGTGACAAAAGGGGTGATGTAGCGTACTTCACTTGACAGTAAAATTGCATTAATTTCTTGGCCTTCAAAACTTTGTTTTATTTTTATCCTAGAAACTCATATTGGTTCTTTTTCTCCTTTTTTTTTTTTCTTTTTTTTTTTCTTTCTTTTAATGAGTTTGCCTTTATCCAGAATTTGAAGTATTTGCAATGATGAAGTGGAGCAACTCATGCAAAAGAGTTAAAGGGAGGAAGTAGTAGTAGACTTTAAACTATCCTATTTCTGCAAAGTAGCCTTTTGTGAAACTTATACTACCATTCTCAAAAGCGGTTAAGTTGCTTAAGAGATTTAAGATCGGCTGGCTGATCAATATCAAGTATTAGTAATGCTGTATTAGCAAAGACCTATGCTATACACTCAAGCATTATTACCATGATGTCCTTTTATTGATACTAACACTTGATCATATACAACAAATTATTTTGAAGTTATTTTTGATTAATGTTTTTCGTATGTGTTTTATGGCTTGATCTTGCAAACCTTTACTCTTGAGGGTAGTCAATTGTCTTCAAAGATTTGCAAGAATGGCCCATATGCAATACAACCTCGATTATCCAAATGTCAGGGGAGACATTGAATAAGTTCATATAATCGACATTTTGAATAATGAGGAAATTTTCAGTGCAATTAATAGATGTCAGGGGACACGACCATCTTTCAGATGACAGGGAGTTTTCAGAAAATTTAGATTTTGATAGCTGAATTTCTAATGTATGTGCTACTGACAGACTGAAATTGCAGAACATCTGAAATGTGCCTATATATTCCTTAATAGACCTTCATGTGGAATCAGCCGGAGTTCTATTTACCGTGGTATTGGCTTTGAGGGTCAAATTATCATTGAGTGTTTAACTTAATGTTGCAGTAACTCTGCTATTAAAGAGTCAGATTCCAGGAACACAGTATTAAATCAATATTGGAATTATCTGAAGTAAAATATTAGTTAGAAATACATCAGTGTCAACTCTGGAATATGGTTTAAAAAAAAAATCCCATAAAAACATGAAAGTAAATAAAGTTTAAGGGAGGAAACTCCTGGAGGTAATGAAAGAGGAAGAGAGAAATCCAGGCTCTTTTGTATGAATGTGGGAATACCCAAGGGAGCATCAGTTTGTGTCTCTTGAAGTTGGTCAGTCAAAGATAATCCAAAGCCAAAATTCCTGTTTTCTGACTCTTGTTCATCTCTGTGCAGCCAACAGAAGGTGCTACGGTGGGAGGCACTAATTTCCTTCCTCCCCAGATGGCTGCACATGAGCACCCAGGGATGCATATGGCTCTGCTGGCTCCCTGGGCAGAGAGCACTGATGGTGTCTCTGATTGCCTGTCCTCAGGTCTCCACCGCCACTGTGTAATCAGAGTTTATCTTTAACAGCTCGAACGAGCAGTATGGTCTTGCTAGCTTCTCAAACGCTGATAAGCAGCAGAAGCAGAATTATGACGATCACAACTGATAGTTTGCTGAGGGTGTTGAGAATTCTGTCCTGAATCAAAATACTAATGTTTGTAGGAAGCTGAAGCTGATGCATCAATTTATTTCGGCACAGAGATGAGCAGTCGCTTGTTTCCTAGGAAACATGGGGCTGTGCATATGCAGCTCCGAATGTGCGCCCTAATGTTTTCCTTCATGTTGATAAAGTAGAAAGTTTGTCCGATGAGATCCATTATGTTTAAAGCAGAAGGGAAAATAAATTTGGAAAGTTGCACTATTTAAAAAGAAGATAGCAGCAATACTGCCAAAGTCATAAGGAAAAAGCAGAAATAATTCAAGAAAATAAAGGAAGTGTCCTTTCTGTCTATCTAATCTAGGAATCTGGAGATTTTTATAGTTGCAGAACCATCTGCTAAGTTTCATTTAGTGTGCAACTTTACTACCTCACCATCATCTGCTCATTAATCTGCCTTTTTTAGGTCTACTTCTGAAATTCTGAACCTCTGAGCATCTGTCAAATAGCTTCCACTGCTTTTGAAACAGTAGTATGGTGTAGTCTAAAGGTTTTTATAGTAAGTCACTTTGCATGATGTCAGTATTACTCAGCAGAAGCTTAGCCATTCATAAGATGTTCACTTCAAGCTCGTCAGTAAACCACTTCCACCACACCCTAATTCTTTGTATTTTTTCCTAGAAGAGTAAATAAACCGTAATTTGTCGTGTGTCTCAAAATGTGTCTTGGACTGCATGGCAGCATTTGGTCCTCTTCTGATTTGAGCCGTGCACTTGGGTGGCAATTGCCAATAAGGACTGATGATTATTAGCACAAATCACTGACCCCAGCAGGAGTCTTACCATTGATTCAAATGGCTCAGACTTGGAACAAGGTCAAGGTCTTTTGGATGTTGTACTTGGCTTCAATATGGTGTTTCAGACCTGACCATTCTGTTGCGACCTGCACACACGTTGCTGCGATGAGCGCGGGGTGGGGGCCCTTCTCAATCCATGTGTAGAATTCCTCAGATCCAGTACCATGTCCTTCAGAGGTGGTCAAATGACTCATTCTTTATGTTCATTGTTAACAGCAACAAAGAAGAACTAATCTAGCTGAAATGCAGAGGCCTGGCAGCTGTGTCAGGGTGCGTCTCAGACTAATCCATACCTTTCCCTTTTGTGCATTATTCTAACAGCAGGCGATCTGATGTGTTACCTGAAAACGCACTTTGAATTCAAATTCTTGCTTCCTGGCCCCACTGGAGGTGAGGCAATCCATGAAGCCCCAGGAGCTGAACGAGCAGTAGCTGCCTCTGTGAGTAAGTGCTGCTGGAAATAGGTATTAGCAGGTCTGAAGGACTCGAGTCCTCTCCTGCCAGATGGCTGGCAGGATGTCACTCCCCTGTGTGAAGCTTATGGATGCCTTTGACGTTCCTGCCCTGAGGTTCCCTGTTGTGGTGTTTTAGGCATTGATTTCATTTTGCCTGCTTTAGGTAAATCTCAGTAGCAGTGGATGATTCAGCTCAAGAATGGTTTTCTTTGGGGACTAATCATTCTGCCTTGATCTACGCTCCTAAACTTAGAAGTTAATCTCTGCAGGCTTCTTCTGAGGAAGGCTGAAGCTTCCACTCTGAAACCTCCTCTGAAAGGACTAACCCTGTGCATTTTGAATCACACTATGAATCTCTCTTGATTATGTATGGGACTAAGGAGACTGTATTTCTAATTTAAGCAGTTACAGATGAGGTACCACAAGATGGATGAGCTGATCTAATAGCCTGGTGATACTTCCTGGCCATGTGTTCCTGCTGTTTCTCTTGCTTCAGCTTGGGTGCTTGCTCTAAAATGGCAGGAAACTAGCTCAGCCAAACAAACAGAGCCAAGGCAACCTGAGCACTCTAGCTGGGATGAAGGTGGGGACCAGAGATGGTGGCAGAAGGAGGGTCATCCTGTAGGGTGGGAACACTCAACTGTAATCCTTGCCGTCCTTTAACTGAGGATCAAAACTGTAAAATCCTGTTACTGCCGTGACTTTCCTCAGTCCTTTTAACAGCAGTGGCACTGATGTGTTGTGCTGCACTCCTGACACTGCAGAGGCCTCTATATGCTGACTGCTTAGGGGCCAAAAGGATGAGCCAGCAGGGCTCCTGAGATAGGGATGAGGATGCATCTTGAGTTACTGAAGGGAATGTCCAAAAATGTGTTTTCTAGGAGGATATTCCTGGCCTCAGATGTCTTTCGCATCTGTACATCATCTGAGATGTGGGATGTACAATTAGATGTGCTGTGTGTGAGGAAGGGAGAGAGTTTTGTCTATCAATAGACAACCTCTTACAATCATCTTGGCAGTAGTTACTGTCATTTAAAATCCACTACTGCTTCTTTAGAGTTAAGAAAACCAAAGCCCTTCAGAAAAGTGAGCTCTAAGATGTTCTTCTTGTCTCACATTTAGAAATAAAACCTCTGCAGCAGAAAGAACAAAGCTTCTCTTCATATCTGGCATCTCCCTCCATTAGCAATAATTAATAGTGGAACGGGTGGAAATTTAGTAATTTTTGCTGAGAAGAAAGTATCTTATGTTGGGTAGAAACTTGCCTGTTTTTTTTTCACAGCAGTGCTCTGACTCTGTAGTTTCCATGTCTTGAGTCTAAAGTGACTGGCATGATGAAGAAATTGAGATCTGAGATACTGTCAAAGTGTCTGGAGTGGAGCCTCCAAGCAGTAGTGGAAGCTCTTTTCCTCATAAGTGCCTTAGCCTTTTCCATGCCTGTTTGTGATGGATGAATTGGAGGAACAAACTATGAAGGGAAACATATTTGAAACAGGACAGTGAGTAATGAAGTGATGGCCTCAGCCTTGAAGTCTCAAATAAGAATTCTATGTTGGGCCAGAAAGTGAAAGTCTGAACCCTGCAATTAACGTTTCTGACTTTATTTGAAGTCAGTGATTTTTAGAGGTTATCTTCTTGTGTGACCAGACTAGCACACGTGCATATGGCTCAGCAGGGAATGAATTGTGCTATGGTTTACTTTTGAGCTGTGCAGTTGGATTTTGACAAATCCATCCAGTCCCATGCTGTGGAATGTGTGGACAAGGTTCAAATTTGCACTGATGGAAATGGAAACCTCTTGCTATACTGAGTTCAGTTTGTTTTCACATGTGGTGTGTTGTCTATCTGGTATGTCTGTTTTATTTATAGCTATATAAATATATTTTTTTAAAAAAGCTTGTTGGCAATTTTCACATCAATATTGTGTTTTCAACAGAAAATGGCTTATTAGTCAGCAGAGGCTGCTGGCAAAGTTTTATCGTTTGGATCTAAAAAATATTTGGTTTTAATGAAACATTGGGAAATGAAGACTTGGAATTGTGAGTTTTGTTTTCTTTTTTCCCTGTAAAATCATGAAGAACTTGATGCATCTGTTAACAAATCGTTTTTTGTTAAAAACATTTTGAGTGAAAGTATATCACAGCTGGCTCAGACATTATATATGCATTATGTATGTGTTATATTTTGTCTGCTGAGACCATGAAAAAGAACTTCTTTGTGTGTAGTAGGAAAAACTAGATTTGCAAAGGCTGGGGTTTGTTGTTGTGTTTTTGTTTTTTTGTTGTCTAGAGATTAAAAAAATCCACCCTGGTAAACTTGCCAATATTTTCATTAGATCTGGCAGCTTTTCTTTGAAACTCTGAATTCCAAATGGTGTTCCCTGTTTGCTTAGAGAAAGCAGGGGGCCCACTTCACAGCGTTTGCTCTGAGGTTGGTGCACTGACAGGCAGGCATTTGTCCACTTTTTTTTTATTATTAACTAGAATAAGCCGTTTAATAACTAGGATTAAACCATCAGATCATGACAGAGTAGCATTAGCTGCAGGAACCAAGTTAGAAAGGATTCCAGATGTAATTAGATGAATACCTGCCCTTTAGGGGAAATAGTTAAGTGAGCCTCTGTTTTTATTGGTAAGGTAAATGTTTCTTGGGCCATTCTAGGCAGGTATGCTACGTTTGCATTTTCACAAAGATGTTGCGGATCCCTAGTGCCAAAGAATAGACTGTATTCTAGACTTGAGCCAAATTGTCTCCCTGATGAAAATCGGTGCTTTGCCAGAACACACAAGATACTGCTATTGCCTTGAATCATTTACACTTTTGTTATAAATGTAAAGGTGCATTTACGACATGCCAGTAGATTAATATTTCCTTAGGGGAAGCAGGAGTGGGGAGTAGTTGTGACCAGAGACCTCTGCTGAAGGGGAGAGTTCCCCCTCCTGCTGAAACAAATAGTAAACTGGGTTCAGTAGGATCAAAAATGATCATGAAGTCATGTGTTCCCTCATCCGGTAGAAGTGAAGAGATGTTTAAATATGTTTTACATTATTGAGTTTGCAGTGTGTTCACATGCAAATATATATATTCAGGGGTATGAGATTCTCTTAAATCAGAAGCAGAAAAAATATTTTTGGATAAAAATACCTGTTTTCTATCAGTCAATTAAGAGATCAAAATAATGTAGAAACCTTCTTGTTACACTATAGAAGTTTATTCTGTTAGGAGCTGGCAAATTCTGTCTTGCTGTTTCGGGATGAATGCTGAGAATGAATTCTTCTCCATCATGAACCATTTTGGGCTGTCTTTGCAAAAGTATCTAGGTGACAAAATAACTGTGTAAACCTGGCCCTGCAGCACTACAGTACACTTCCCTCAAATACTACATTGCAATACTACTCCAGTCTGTGTGATGGGAGATGTATTGCACAGAAAGACCTCACAAATCTATCTGTAAACAGCTCTACTGTCTGCCTAGTCACTGTATAAGAAAAATGAAATGGACTTAGGGCACCAAGTTAATATTGGTGAAGAAATAAAATGTCAAGTTAGAGTATATGATCATCTTAAAACCTCTCTTCCCTGATCCATCTTGAGCACTCAGGCTAATAGTGCAAATGTGCTTAAACATCTTTCAAGGCAGAACACAAATGTAAGGCTTTGAGGGAGTAACTGGAAAGGTGACTCTTGTGTCCAGTTAAGTTTAAATAAGTCTTCCAGAAATTATCAAAACTGACAGCCTGCACTTTTTCATTTTATTATATATTTGCTCTACCCTACTTAATTTAAAGGTTATATAGTCGTGGCGCAGTCTGAGGGACCTGGAGGATCATGTAGAGGAGGACAGAGAATGGTGAAAGTTGTAATCATTTCAGTCTAACCCTATTTCAGTGGATACCTTTTTCTGCTTGCTCTTCTGGCAGTTTGCTGTGTAAGAGACTGAACCTTCGTTTCCTTTCCTCCATGGCGTAGAAGAGTGGTTTGGGTGATACTAGAAATGCTTGGTGAAACTCGCAGGCTCCGTGATACGGTACTGTATGAAGATATTCTTTCCTAAGAGAAGTGTGTAGTCCTGAAAGAGTCAAAGGAAGAAATCCTGCAAAATATTGGGGTTTACAAGTTTCTCGTAAAAGGTCTGGCCTGTAATAAAGTTTGTCTTTATTCTTTGCAAGTTCTGCATTTATCTATAGCCTAGTCCAAAGCTTACTGAAGTCAGTCTAGTATGAACCTTGATGGACTTTTGACTAGTGCTCTTAGAAAATTTGTTTTGGCTTCTGTTATTGAAAGATGTGCATGGCTGACATGAAATTAAACCAGGCCACAGAAAGCACTTTATTTTCATCACCTGCAAGGGAAATAACATTGACATTTTTCTTAACTTCTTAACCCTTATTTCTGAAATTCTTAGCTTATACAGTGGCAGTTGTTCCTAACCAAGTGTAATGCTTCTGTAGTGTAACAGGCAAGATCATCTTAGTTAAAAGGGTGGAGGAGGCGCCCATCACAAAAAAAATGGGTGGGCATCAGGAGAGGGCTCTCTCAGCAGACAATGGGTGTTCCCGAAAATACAAAGAAGGAGAGGTGTAGCAATATATTCAGCTTGACCAACTTCCATGGCTCTTTTGGCAGTGGGGCTTTCCCTGAGAAATCCCCTCTGTGGTTTTGGAAAAATGTACCCCTTGCTGCCACAAGCTCTCCGAGAGTGTTTCAACAGCAGGCTGGGTATTTCAGAGCTAGACCAGACTCAGGTAAAAGCTGAGGTGTCACCACACATTGCAAGACAGTATTTTTACAGGGAGAAGAGGTCAGTGACTTAAGGTTGAAAGCATTGCTGTGGAGCAAAACAAAAGCTCTCAAAGGGCGGGTCTGACAGACTTCTGTTTGGACCTCATGCAGTGGTTTCTTTTGCAAACAAAGGGCAGCCTCACTTAAAGGCCCAAACATGAAATGAGCTTTGGAAGAAGTGGTACAAGCTACAGATAATTCATTTATAGTTTGCTTTTTTTACTTACTTATTCTTCACTAAAGTATTTCAACCCTCCTGAGTGCCCCTAGGCCTTGCAGAAAACTGAGTGTCTCCGATAAAAAGTGAGATCATGACAGTAACGAGGTAATCCTTTTTATTTTTTTTTTTCTTGCCTTTCTCTATATTTCTAGTGCTTCCAAAACAAATATTTAGGTTAAAAAAGCAAACAAAAAAACCCCATCCCAGGCCCACAGGTGAAGTAGTCTTTCATATTTTTATTACTACTCTAGTAACAGTTTTCCCCACACCTGTGGCTTTTAATGAGGCTTGAAAAAAATGTAGGAAAACATCAATATTGCTTCTCTGTCTGAATAAAAGCATTTTGTTTTTTCAGGTTGATCTGGAGCCTGTTGCGGTTGATGATCCCTTCCAGTGGGCTTTGGATCAGGCCCCAAGTTTCTTAATTTTGGGGGATGCAAGGAAAGGGAGTGCAAATGCATGTGGGTGCTTCAGTGGTGACTTTTAGAGGGGCTTTTGCAAGAGCAAACTTCATTAGACCCTTTCCACAGGGGATGTACTTTTGTTCCCCACTTGACCATAAATTCATGGTAGGAGCAGCTGTGAAGGAAACACAGCAGGGAAAATCCAAGTGCAGGAGCATCTTTGACCTCTTCTGCTGCTTCATAACACACCCCCACATGTGCCCCCCGACTTCACCCCAAGACATACACACTTCCTGGGGTGATGGATGGTTGGGAGCAAGAGAGGCTTTAGCACGGCTGATGCAATACTTGGGAAGTTGCTTGCAACAGGGAAAAGTCAAACTTATGGTCATTTTAAAAAAGAAACTCAAATCACCAAATGTGAAAATTTAAACTTTTTAGTTAATTGAAGTTATTTCACTTTTTTTATTATTATTTTTGACTGTACTTTGGATACTTGAAAAAAATGAACAGTCTTTTTCCTGTATGTCCTGAATTTACATTATGTAAGCAGCTGCTTACAGTAACTGATCAAGATAAATCAGTCAACCTGTGGTAATTTAAAAACAAAATTAAAAAGTCATTCCTTTTCTTAATGGCTTTGTCCTTAAATATTTAGGTATGATTTTTTTTTTCTCCAAATGAGATCAATATGGATGCTTTTGTCTCAAAACAGAGACCAAAGTACCAAATTGCTGAACAGATTTCTCCTTTGAAAATGCCACTGTCACTTGAAATGCCATGTGTACAATGCAGCTGTCTGACTTCTCAGGATTACAAAGAAACAAGACCACGTGAAGCCTATAAACAAGCTTGTAACTCAATGTGTAAAATTTCAATGTTTATTTCAAATGTTTTGAGACTCTCCTTTGCTGTAAAGTAGTGTGTTTGCTTGCAAAAACTCCCACCCTTCAAGTGATCATATTGAATTTTGTAGCTTTTGTCATCACTTCTGTTCACACACTCTTCCACAAGTCTGAATAATGTAGTATGTTTTTAGTGTCAAACTTGTTCCTGCTTTTTAGTCTTTAATCTACTTTTTTTCCTTACCACACAGTTATACTTTGATTTTTTTCACCTCTTTTTAGTTCTTCCTAGCAAGTTTTTTTTTTCTTTTTTTACCATCCCCTCCTCAGATGTGGGCTTCTGAGTTTCCCGTTCTGAACTGCCACTGAGAGGCATGCTTTTAACACATTCTTGTTATCATTAAAACAATCCTTCATGGCTAATTCAGCAAAGGGGAGGAAGTGACCGGCTGCTGTTGGTGTTGATGAATATGATGACTATATCAGTTTGTCATCTGGCATTACCATTGTCCTCTTCTTCAGCTGGTGTTCATTCGAGTTTATGATCTTACAGAAGTATCAATATGTGATGCTTTTATTCAAGTTTGGCCAAGAGAGATCTTTCAATAGAATAATAAATCCTCTTTGTTTCAGTTCTGTGTATATTGCAACACCAGCTTGTGATATTGTGATGAAAATTCTGTAGTCCAAACAGATTTAGTTCAGATCAGTGGCTGCATAGCAAATCTCCAAGGAATATTTATGAACAGATGACACCCTTACCAGAACGAGAGCAGCACATGAGAAGGCCTTTTGCTCCTGGAGGTGCTGTTTTTATAGAGTGAGATGTAGATGTGTTTAACACTCATATCCTCTAGTCAGGAGGAGTTAGGATTTCAGAGGATCTGAGCCTTGGTCACTGCATTTCCCAAAGAACAGAGCACAGTACCTGCATCCTCTTCTTAAACTGGAGTTGACCTTCCAGCTTCAGCTGCAGTGGTGTTGAGAGGAATGCGTCTCAACAGAGACAGCTGCTGTTGCAAACCAGAGCTGGCTGCCCTTTTCAATAATCTTGGCAACTGAGTCCACTGCTTTCAGAGCGAAAGTGCAAAGGATAGTCCTTAGTGTGGCACAAGAAATGATCAGCATAGATCTTGTTAACCTTAATAATTTTCTTTTTTCTCTCTTTTAGGTCTTAAATGCCCTTGCTGGAAGAGAGAACATTGAAAGCGACAATCTTCTTGACTTCTTGAATTTTTCAATTGTTGCTGGCCAGACATACTAGGACCCTGCACCAAGATGACCAGTGCTAACTCCGGAAAGGTATGTTTGCCGTTTTTAGTATGTTCAACTTAAACTGTGGAGAAGCAAAGAATAATTATTGCTGTGAGAGATGACAAGATGCTGCAGGGGATCTTCACGGGCCTTACAATAGGCATTTGAACATGTGTAAGTATGTTGCTGGGCTTTGTTTGACTAAAGGAGTTTGGGAGAGGTTTATTTGTATGGCAATTCACAGTGTTGTTATATCCTCAGCTGCCAAGCTTGGTACCTGTTGGTGTATAAAACCAGGTCCTCTGGATAATCCATGGAGTCTCAAACTCTGCCCAGCATACAAGACCTCAAGGATATATAACATGCAGTTTTTCAGTGTGTTTGGCTCAGCCACAGCTACCTTTGTAGATTATCTTCACAAAAGCTATTCAATCATCAGCAAACTTAACTGCTGGGTTTATATGCCCTTTTGTTGCTGCCTACAAGCGAGAAAGGCTGTAGCATGAACACTGCTATTCACCTGGCTTTGCAGCACTGATGACAACCAGAAAGGGCAGTCTGAGTGTGCTGCAGCTATGTATTGCTTCAGTTCTTCTTGCATGAGTTGAAAAATGGTCTTTGCCTAGATCAGAATTCCAGGGAGGGGACAAAATAAACAATCTTGGACTTGTGTGGGGCTTTCTTTTTAAGTCTGTGTAAGTGCAGCAAACATTAATTGCTCATAGAAGTGTTTTTCCTCACAGTGGGAAACAAATTTTTTTACGAATGGCTTCTCTGCTTTCAAATGGAGAGTTAAAAAAAAAAAAAAAAAAAAAAAAAAAAAAAAAAGACAGACCTGGAGAACAACAGAGATGTGGCATCACTGAGAGCGCTGTAATATGCAGGGGGGGGTGTATCACTGATAACTGTTTCCTCTCATAGTTGAGAATGCTCATCTCATCACATGTACTGAGCATGGAGATTCTTTCTGGGCCACGCTTTTCTGGGATGGAAGCAGAAGGCGGCTGGTGGTTTGAGGCTAGTCCTAGTTTAAGTACAGCCCTGGGAGAAGTGAGGTGAGGGGGATGGGACTGCAAGAGGTGTTTTCTGGTTACTATCTAAGGGTCTCTGCTTGTGTCAGGGCTTTTCCACTCATGTGAAAGAGGAAAAAAAATATTATTCAACTATTTCTTCATGGAACTATGGAAAAGCAGCAGACTGCTGGGCTATGCAATGTATCTCACATTAAAAAGTAAGCTAAAAATCAACTTCCAGAAGAAAGAAAATAAAAGGCATATAGCCAAGGCATTGCAGAACCTGCTTAGTTCCTACTTACAGTGCACTGAGCAATGGTATCTCTTCTCTGACCTTGTACATATCCATAATATTCGCCCAAGACAAATAAAACATGGAATGGTGACTCAAGATTGAGGATTTATGTGGTCAAAAGCTTATCATAGGGTGTATTAGAATGTGAATTTACTAGCCTGTCAAGTATTTTGATACCTAGCTATATAGAGTATCCACTCTTGTGTAGTGCCAGTTGTGTTTTGTTTTGTAAATGTAAGGAAACCTATGGTAAATATCCATGAGGTCAGAGCATACATACAGGCAGGTTTGCAGCTTACCTCATCTAGTGGTAACATACTTCTATACTGAAATACGAAATAGATTCCTTCCAGCTAAAGAGTGCAAATAGAAATGAAAAACTTCTAATTTATCAGCTTTCAGCGAAATTGAGTAATTATAGTGTAAGCAGGTGAAATACCAAATGTGACTTCACTTTTTGTTTATAATTCTGAAGAGTTTACACACTGTAAAAAAAGATTTACATGAAGAACATGGATAAATAAATAAATGGAGTGAGTATATGATTAATGTTTTTTAAATAGTAAATGCTTCCCATTTGTAACATTCTTGAAATAGATTGGCCATGTAGGCCTTGTTTTTCTTCCTGCTTTACAAGGCTGTCTGTGTTTTGTTTATTTACTGTACAAATTTATGTTCAATGCCTCCTTTTCTATTTAATCCACAGGAGAATTTTGGTCACTGGCAAGATCATTAAACTGTATTAATATATGTTTAATTAAATCTTCATAACAAAATATATATGATAAATTACTGTATGTGTAATTAAAAGGAATGAACAAATTGAATAATGACAAAGCAGGAGAACGAAAATCCATGTGTGAGTGAGATCAAACGTGATGTTAAGAAAAGGACCCACATAGGCACACGGTTTCGTTTTTTTTCCAAGATACTGTAGGCCACAATTAACACCGCAACAGACTCATCCACTGATGATGCATGTTTACTACCGCTTAATAATGTCTGCTTACTGCTGTCTTCATCTGTTGCAGTCATCTTGTATTATGTCCAGAGTAACGACAAAAATGTTATTTTTACCTGTTGGTGTTTCTGCAGGTTATAATCCTGACAGAGATGCAGCGGAGTGGGCAGCAAGGCAGCCTCAGTGGTAGGGCCTGGGAGAAGTTGCTTTCTGAGAAATACAGAGTCTGCAGAAGGGAAATAGTTTTTCTCTGTTCACTTGCTGGTGACCACACCATAAAAATGCTTGTGCAAAGTGGTGATTCCAGCAGTGTGACTAAATCCTGGTTCTGCAGAGGATTAAAGCCCCACCTGTGTGTTAAGCAAGTACTTCAGTGCTTTCCTGAGACTAGGCCCACAGACAGGAATGTAGAACAGCCTGTCCAGTTTGAACAAGCAACAGGAGCTCATCTGGTGCCTTTTCAGGCAAGGCAGTGCAAACTGGTCAACTCTGTGTCGATCAGATTGGAAGTGGTTAAATGCAAGTAAATGGAGTGTCTGAAGAACATTTTAAATACAGTAAGTAGATAAATTAAGTTTGAAGGAAGAGATCCTTCCTAGCAAAGTTCAGTAGCTATACTGAATACAATATACCAATACAGGGATTGCTGTTTCAAGTTAGATGGGGCTTGTTCAGAACGGCTACATCTGGATTAAACTTTTAATGTGAAACTTTTAGGGCATCTAAAATATGTAAATGCAAGCCTGGTTACAGAATGGCTGACATAGATCAATGTTCCAGTGTTCTGACTGCAAAATGAAAAAGCACAAGATTTTTCAGTACACGTTTGACATCCTTAAAGAGCTTCTAACTGCTTGAATTTGTTTTGTTTAAAAATCTTTAATTAAAAAGAGTAGCTCAAGAAGAAGCCCTTCAGTTCTGTAAGAATCCTGTTTTAATATACCCAGAATGACAACAGCAGTCTTGATTCACTCAGTTTAGTAATGTCTTCAAACAGAAACTAAGCGCATATTTGAAATGAGTGAATATTTACTTTACGTATCTCTACTTAGGAGCATCCTGCACTAAGTATAGGTCAACACGGGCTTTTAGTCACTTAGTTTCACTGTACCGCTCTTGATTTTTACTTCTTTTTTAAAAAAGCAAAAGAATAAAAAAGGGTTGTAGGTACTGCTGACACTGCAGTGGGATCTCTGTCCTGTCCTTACCTTGGCCAGGAGGGAGGTTCATGTCTAGGAAGTTCATGTTGTTACAGAATGTTTCAGTTTTCCTCACTTGTAAAGGAAATTATGATATTGAAATGTGTTGGTAGCAAGGGAGAAGGAGACTTGGCATATAAGATTGCTATTATAATTATGCAATAGCCAGCTTTAGTACCAGTTCAAATCCTGAATCTGAATGACTTCATATTTCAAGGATTGTTACATTAGAGAGTGTCATTTATACAGTGAAATTAGGTGGGTTTAATTCTATGACTCAATTGAAGTAAGTCTGCGTGGGGGGAAAAAAGGTTTCTTCAGATAGTGGTGGGCATGATTCAGAGCTCCCTGTTTAGGTGAGAATATTTCAGTCTGGCACAGAAAGAGGCTTCTACTCTATTCTTCCTGTGACTAGTCTTGCCCGAATCTTTCAGCATTCAGATGCAAAACCTTAGAACTAAACCCTACAAGATCTGAGTGGTGTTATTTCACTCTCTCTTACATTCACCCCCATTCCCACGGAGTTCATGGTGTTCAGATTGAGTCTTGGCTTCATTTTACTGTGGAGATGTGCAAGCCATAAAGCCCAGATTAGGGATCTTGATATGTCTTTTAGAGCTGTGCTGTATTTGGCAATTTTTGTTCCTTTGGGGTTGACAGAATTTTTTTGGCAGTTAAGTTTTTACTCCCCGAGTTTTGCTCTGAGATTCAGGTTGAAATAAATCTGAAATGTGGAGCAGAATTCAGTCCAAGTGAGTCAGTTTCCCATGGTTTCTGTCTGAAACAGTAAATCCTTCCTCAGAGAGAGAAGGGCAAACCTCCACCTTGGTTCATCCAGAAGATTTGCAGATGCTTTTATGAACCTGGGTTTAATTTGGGGTTTGTAGGAAAGCCCTTTCCTATTTCTTCAACTCCTGTTTCAACTCCAGGTTATAACCCTGGCTGTGTCAGAGTTAACAGGAGTTTTTCCACACCCATTTGCAGCGAAGGCAGGATTTCCCACCCTGAAGTTCTGCCTGCTCTGTTTATTGCCCTTACAGGCCAAATGCTGAGTTAGAGAGCATACTTAGTGAAACACCTATTGATTTCAAAGCTGAATTTCAAAACCTCAGGATTTCATGCCATTCCCCTTAACTCTCTTAAAATTGGAAGTGTATTAGCTGTCAAATGTACTAATGACCCAGTCGGTGACAAAATTCATTTGAGGAAGCGTAGCTCACTGAAGGCATATACCTTACTGGATCCTTTTTCTGCATTTTTAACGAAGGCTTTTTGGCTGCCTTGAAAAATTCACATGCCCACTTCCCTGGCACTCCTTGTACCATCTGTACACACTGCAAATAGTGTACCTCCTGATTTTTTTTAAAAAGGTATTGTTCTGCTCTCCAACCTGCAGCCTGCTGTACCACGTAAACTGGAGCAAAAAAATGTCTGTCTAATCGATCCTTATTTAATAAACAGTGTTATCAATGCCTTTGAGACAGCTGTACAGTGTATGACATGGGGACATGAGGACATTTGCTGGCTTGTGTTAATTGGCATGGCAACGTTGGTTTTTGGCCTGGCACACAAGATCGAAAATTGAATTTGCAAAATCAAACTGTAGTTATCTACATTCCTTGATGTCCTCCCAGGTGAGCTACTGGGCTTCATGCTAATAACTTCTAAAGCAAGCAAACTTTAGCTAATTATGTGCTAGTTTATTCTCCCTTGCTAAATTTTGGCAGGTTGCTTCTGTAAATTATGAAAAATAAATGTGAAATATGCAGATGTCTTTTGTTTGAAGCAGATGTTTGGTCTGCCTTGCCAGAATCTAATCAGCTGTTTCCCCAGAGTTTTTTTTTCCTTCCCCCCTCCCCCAATATTGTCCAAGAGCTTTATGAAAACATGAAGGGTTGTGGGAGTGTAGAACAATAGGACATTGCTTTATTTTTCAGCTACCAGACTTCAAGGTAACTTGAGGTAGAATTTTAGACTGTTGTCTTCTCTGTCTAAAGCCACAACAGATGCTGGCAGAGGGCCCATAAGGCACAATATTGTCTGAGGGCAGGCAGAATGCAAATGCAGCCTTGCCTGTAGTGGGGGAGGTGGTGGTGGTGAGTTGGGAGGGAGCCAGTGAAAGCTAGCTTTGAAGTCCTGATGGTACTGTGTGGCCAAGACCCACAACTTGTGTGCTTCCCCCATGGGGAGCCTCACAGATGGGGTTGCTACTGATCTCCAGGAGCATGGTGCAGCTGTGTTAAAGGCAAGGCAGGTGGTGGGATCTGTTTCCTTCCCTGTTGCCCCACATCACCTCCCTCCATGCCCTGTTGCCTACAGCATGTCATGGAAGGAAGGTTGAATTAGCAAATGTTGCACCCTGCGCTGCCTGGCTGGGCTAGACGGAGCCTAGCAGGGGTGTTGCAGTACTCTGTTGCTGTCTCATTCAGCACTACCCTGCAGCATGGGGTCTGAATCTGCCCCTAGAGGTACTGACTGTTTCCTGTAGCCTCCTGGTTATAAGAACTTCTGAAAAGGAAGCCCTGTCAGAAGAGTCTGATCCACACTGTACCTCATATTTTGCTCCTGGCCTGCTGTGTAGCATATCTTCCAGTCCACAGATGTGCTGACGTAGCAGCTGTGTCTCCCTTGCTATGGCACCTTACCCTCCTAAGAAGCATTTCTGTCTCAACAGCAGCAGTTACTACAGTTAGAAACCAAATAAAGTGCAGAAGAGGGTCTAGATGAAGATCCCTTGAACCCTGAGGACCATCCTCCCTGCCATTACAGCTCCAGCAGGCTCATCAGAAGATCAGTAATAAGAATAGTAATTATTTTTTTAGTACAGTGCTCAGCACCTGCTTTGCACTTTCCATTTAAGGCTTTCACAGCACTTGATTGTGCCTGGATTTAAACTTCCAGCACTCCTACAGGGTAAGTATCATTATCCCCACTTTGCTTACAGGGAAACAGACACAGAAATAGTGAGTCATTTTTTTCAAAAGGAGAAATGATGAGCTTTGTGTTTAAAAGACTTTACCAGGGGTTGGCATCCCAGTTTTGTTATTCCATGTCACAGCCTATGAGTAGAAGCATTTTTCCAGCTACTTTCAGGGCTCCTCTTGTGGGTCAGCAGTGAGGGAGGTATTCTTGCTACACAGTGCTTGGATTTGGCTCTGTGTTCAGAGCACTTCATTTTCAGGTAGATCTGCTGATCACTTCCAGAACCTGTGCTCTTGCATTAGGTGCTTGAAGCTGAACGACAAACGGCTGCCTGAATTGATAGCAGCTGAGCATCTCTAGGAACCAAGAGGTACAGAGCAGTGGGCAACTTCTGAGCGATAAGTAGTACTTCAGTACTATGGTACTACTTTATCATGGCTGAAGCACAAATCAAGAGCCTGTTGTGATAGGTGCTTTGGAAGCAATTAAAATGAATAGTCCTTGCCCCAGGGACACAGGTCTTGAGATTGTGGCAAGATGCTCTTTACTTGTAAATAGATTGCTGGAGGGAAGGATAATTCAGCAGTCTAAGGCTGCTAGGGAATTTTTTTTTTAGTAAAACTGAAGGGGAAGAAACAACCCATTGCCTATTTTTTGTAGCTTCTTTACATTTAGGGTTGAAAATCCATTTTTGGTCCTTATGAAAGCATTTGTTTAATCTGACTGTATCATCAAGAAGTATAATTTTTTTTTAAATGAATCCTCATAAGGCAGTATGAATATATAGCCCTTTGATTATTCAAAAAAAACCCTGTACAAATCAAAATAAATTTGCCTGAGCAATTTAAAATAATTAACCTTTGACAAACCTCCCTCTCTGGTAATGGAATAGTAACTATATGAATAAAAGATAAGTCGTGACATTCAGTGAATTACAATATTCATCCCATAAATTACAGGATAAGATAGCAATATCATCTACATTTGTATAACTGTAAAATGTCCTGAACAGTAGCCCCCTGTACTCCTCGGGTTAATTTTTTCTATTTCTTCAAGGTATGTGATGCGTTTTGTTTGAAAAGCTTCCCAAGTGATGTTAAGTTTCTGCGGCATCCACAAAGGCTCTGACCCAGGCCTCCCTGAAAAGGAGTCTTTGCCTTAACAGGAAACCCATGCTACAAAGGGATTCTCCTGAACAGTAACGGTAAGTGCAAATTATGATCCTGGGAGTCTCCTGCTATATAACCAAGTACAATGCCAATAAACCAGGGGTGTAAACCACATGAGCATATGGACAAAATATGGTCTGAATGGCATGATTATGTTTCTCAGGCCGTAATGAATTCATCCCAAGGTGCAACTGTACATCTGTTGTTATAGTGTTCATGATAGCAAACACTACAGTTAAGGTTGCAGTTTAACTCAAATTATAGCCACCTGTTTCCGTTCACTAACAACTTTCTTAAAAATGATTCCTTCTGGACTGATTCACATCAGTCCTAAAATGGTCATTCACTTATACATTTATTTGAGGGGAGAATCTGTTTGATTTACAGAGTAGGCAAACTGAAAGATTTCTCCTCCCCCCCCCATTCTCACCAATGTATTTCCTTAAAAATAAATCAAACCCTCTGGCTTTTAAGGGACTGATCCAACTCACATTGATTTTTTTTGGTGAATACTGTATTGGGCTTTCTGTGACTCACTTTGTGGCTGCTGGCATGGAGTAATACTGTGTAGAAACAAATCTGAATACTGCACATGAAGCCCTAGCTGCTTAAAAGTAAGGAGTCTTGTCAAGACTAGTTTTCTAATATCTGTTCTCATTGTGGAGTTGATAAGTGTTGCTTACGTAACATCCCAGCTTTCTTTAGCTGGAATAAAGCCCAGCCACTGTCTTTATAGGCTGGGGAGAAAGGATAGGAGGTTTGAGCCCTGACAGTTCATACCAAGCAAGATAAATCTCTTTACAGAAAGTTTGCTACCCCTCTGGGAGGGATGAGGTACCAAACAGACTATCAGCTATTATCAAAACTTTAAAAATGGCAAAAAGAGGGAAATCTAGTTTCAGGTCTACAAACGTGTTCTCTTTCATTCTTAAACAATTTTAATGCACAAATCAACTCTGCAAATGTAAATTCCAAGTTAAGGTGTACAAATGTTAAAGGAGAGTGTGCTACTGATCCTTAAACAGCAATGCATGTCAGTATACATACAACATTTTGAAGTGCATTTGAGTCTGGAGGTGGTAGATTACCAATAAACAATGTTTCTGGAGCAACTTAATTTTTTAGCAGGAGTCCATAGCACATCTGTTACTGAGTGCCCTCTGTCATCCTTTCACCTGAGGGGAATAAACACGTGCCTGTGATTTCAGGTTTGGTTTTGATATGGCAGTACAGGGAGTGCTGGGCTCTTTGGTGCACTATTGTATTGGGTTTCATTGCAAATCCCCTCCTGACAGCTGTCCAAGTGCAGGAGGGAGATTACATGGTTCTTCTCAAAAAGCTAACTTGCCATGTCATGGTCAGCTCCCTCTGAGGGCCAGTGCTGATCCCAGCATGGAGCCTGAAGAGCAAGTTAGACTCCAGGTTAATCTACAAGGATTGGTAAGAAAAAAATAAACCCTTCCCTTGAGACTTCAGAGTATTATTGCTCCTTTTCTCTGTCTGCGTGTTTCTACTGCTACTCAAGAAATGAATGCAAAGTACATTAATGCAATAGAAAAGTCATGAAAGGGAGTTTCTCTGTCCCTTTCACTTCTGCTACTTAAGTGGTCTCACTCACTAAGGACAAGGAAGTTCTCTAGTGCATGCAGAGCGCCCCTTTCTTTAATGGCATTTTTCAGCTTTTATAGACATAGAATCCAACATATAGCTTGCAAAGGATACTCATGCCCTTATCCTTTCTTCATAAAGGGGGAAGCTGAGAAGAGACTTGTCTGCAGCCTTGCAGCAAGGCAGGGGCAGACTCAGGACTGGAGCTGAGATCCCAACCGTGTGCTAACCCCCAGGGCTCTCCTTCCTCTTTACTGGCTTTGCTGCATTCAAAGATCTCCCTGTCTGGGAAGGTGCGAGCATTAATAGGCCGTGGTGTGATAGCTCTGCAAAACCTCTGCTGAGTGAACAAAAACTATTCCATTCAGCAAAGTGACTCCACTGTCATGTGTTTATTGCTACAAGCAGAGACAGCCGTTGTGGTACAAACTGTTGGAAACAATAACAGATGACTGTTCTGTGGGGTTTAAAAAAAAAAATAAATTCTGTAAGTTGCTGCTTGAAATTAGGACTTGCACAGCCTTTTTGTTCATTTGCTATCCTGTCAGCGTATTTTTTACCAAGCTCCTGTTCTCTTGGGTGGGACAGAGGAAGATGCTGGCAAGATGGGCAGATGGATGGCAAGCTGCCACTCAGCCTGGAGCTTGCTGTCCGCATCTACCTAGACCCAGAGGGCTACGCGTGGCACAATTTGGAGCCTAAAAAAGGAAGTGAACTTTCAATGACTCATTTCTAATAATTCTTTTCCTTACCTTTGTTAAAAGGTGCCTTAGCTGAAGCTTGTATTATCACAGTTATAAAGATGCATTGATATAATTACGTAGTAATTGCAGTAAATTATCAAGATGAAATCATTGTCAGTTATTTGTGTTACTGCTACTTGTTAGATGTCTTGTTTTTCATATATTTGGGAGAGAAGAGGAGTTCTCTGGCAGCTTCAACACTGCTAAAAATAAGGGAAGATAGTGCTCTTCTAGTGCTTATTGACACCATCAAGAATAATGTGAGTGAAATGGAACCAAAGCAGAGAAGAGTGTGTTCTTCCCTGAGCTCTTACTGGGTAGCATTACAGATCATTTTATCAGGCTCTCAGTCATGAAGTGTTTTTTTTTTCTTGAACTTGCAGGCAGAGGAAATGGTTTACTTCACAGAATAAGGATATTTTTCTGCTTACTATTTAGTCATTTGCAGGGAGAATGTTATTTACATAGATGAATTCATGGATGGGAAAAATGAAATCAACCATTCTCTTTTCTTTCCTTATGGCAATCTTGTGTGGATGTTCTTGTTTTCTCTTAGTGAATCAAGATGAAAAAAGGGGGAATATTGCTTCACTCTGTCCCTCTTAATAGGCTTTTTTTTTTTTTTAATAGGCACTGAGTCCAGATAGTCTGCTGGTGACAATGATATATTTGATTTCCAAGATTTGGTGTGTAGCAAAATATTAACAATGATGCAACTTTTGTGTTACTTCATTCTTGATTATTCTCTTGTGCGTATTTGTCTTATGTTTTCAAGGCAAAACTTGGTAGTGGCTCACTCAAGGGATTGGTAATTGGATATAGAGCCTTTCACCTCTAGGTCAGTGGTTCAGATTTGTTACAGGTCAGCACTGCCTGGGAGTTACTACCATGTGACAGCTGCTCGGTGGCCCTTTATGAAATGAGTTGGTGGTCCCAGCTCATTTCCTTGAGAGCAGGTGTCTTCAGCATAGATCAAACTTAAGGGCACCAGTGCAAAACCCATTGTTGGTAGAAAATAGGAATTGCACTTGCGTATAATGCTCATAGTTGGTATGAACTTAAAAAAAAAAAAAAAAAAAAAAAAAAAGGGCGAGAGAGCAAATATACATGTCTAGATCCTCAGCTGGCATAGATTTGGCATAGATCCACTAAGTGTAGCTGCAGTGATTATCACTAGCTGATTAAAATAGAGTTCACTGTGGAGGGACTGTATTAGTAATCTAAAGGTTACTGATGTTACAGTAATATTTTAATTAACTAAAGACCAAAATTATAAATCCAAGTACCTTAGAATTAAAATCATATTTAAAACAAACCCTGCTTGCTGAAATTTGGAGTAACACTAATTCTTTCATCTAGTGATGCCCTGAGATAACCATACAATTATGGTTAATGCATTTTACTGCTTGTTGTCCCAAAGGAGATGAAATTGGATTTCAAAGATACATTAGTCTCCAACTTATAATGACTCTGCTTTTAACGGCTTTGCCTGTGCTTCTGCCTAAACTTTCAGGGCAACAAAACCAAACAAGCAATTCTGAACCATTGAGGTGAAGTGAAGTCTTCCACCGAGGGAGCTCCTAGCACTAGAGGATCATAAATGTCTTGTAACACTTACTTAACTAAACTTCAACTGTAAAAAGTTTTTCCTATCTCTGATATCACTGAAGTCTTGTTTAAGAGGACTCCCAGTCTTGTCTAACAGTATCCAAGAGGAAGATAAAAGAACCATTTGCTTTAGAAAAAACAATTTCTGTTATCCTGAGATTTTGCCGCAGTATTTCAAATCTGAGTTATTCTAGTACTAATTTCAACTGGGACAATAAAAAGACACAGAGTGTCTAATTTTGCCATAAAAATGAACTTGAAGTAAAATATTTATAAACTCTCAAAAGTAATTCCGTGCTTTAAAGAGCAAGTGCTCTGTTTGGAGAGGGTGCATCATGGAAAGAAGTTGAATTTCTGTGAAATTCAGACATCAGCCTTAATGACAGAGCAGTGACTAGCACTTCCATTTCTTTAGGCTTAAAAATGATGGAGACGGATGAGTAACCTCTTCTCAGTAATTGCTTTTCTTTAAAATGTGTAACTTATGCTCTCATTCTTTAAATCCACTATTCCCATGTATTGTATAATTTAAGGATCAGACCAGCTGACTGGATGTTGCTATTCTTTACCTCAAAGCTGCCAGATGAGGGAACAAAAAGACAAGCAAGGAACGTAGAGAGGGTTGGAATTACAGAATGGGTGGTGAAATGGCATTTTACGTAATCTAGTCTGTGCTGGATGATTGAGTTTTATTTTCTGCGGTCCTTTAGTTGGTTGTTGATTATTGACAAGGACTAGGAGACTTGCTAGGTATCTTAAAAAAAAAAAAAAAAGTTATCAAAGTGTTCTAATCCTAGCCTGAGTGTCAGATTCCTTCATGAACTTGTAAGGTATCATTCATAACACAGTAAACTTGTGTTATTTGTTTCTTCAAGTCTGACATTATTTACTGCCTAGGAATAATTAGTGACAAGATGATGCAGTTACAGTGCCCAAAGATAATTGCTTCGGAAGGATCGATTTTGGTATTTACAAAACTGAAGGAGGTGGGAATCAGCTACGGATTATGCCAGCTATTAAGAAAGGGAGCAAACACTGCTTGTGCAACTACTTCTGCTACATCTAAATTGAACAAACTAAGGCTCTGGAAGCAGGAAGGGGAAGAATTCCAGCTGCCTCCTTTCTTTCTAGCTGAAACTTGGAGGTATAAGGGCATAGCTAAGTGTACCTTAGTCAGTCACCCAGAAAAAGACACCATTTGAATGCACTCTCTGAATAGAAGGCACAATGATAATAGCAACGTCACACAACAGAATGGCTACTGCCAAATTGCTTTAGCCTTTCTGCATGTTCATCAGGACCAGCAATCTGTTAACCAGCCCATTCTCTAGCTTTTGCTGCAGCAGCATGTTTTAATTTGAGATTACTGTTGCACCTAACAAACAGTTCTTAAGAGATGGTTTAAAGAAAAAAAAAATCAACAAAAGAAATCTCACAATCAAGAAGAGCCAGATACTGGAAGGTGAAGGAAAGATTAAGAAGAAATTGCCTGTTACAGAACTTCATTAAAGTCATTTATTAGCTTTGTAATGCCTAACAGTCTGCTGGCTCCAGAATTTTTTTTTTATACAGGGAGGTGGATAAGGGAGCGTTTCACTTTCATTTGCATTCTTGATCCCTGCTGCTCTGTTTATAACATTGATGCTATTCATACAGTCTTTGCAATATTAATTTTTAATTTATGATGCTCATTAGGAGACACTTAAAACAGAACAATTATCATTTATCTTGATATATTATTTACTAAGACTTGCTGTCATGGTTAGGGACTTGTGATTAGTGGGAGGGGAATAGCAAACAGTTCCAAAAGGTGCTTGGCTGAAGGGACTGGGGCTTAGGAAGTGGTTGTCACCACCGACGGCCTGAGTTTCTGATGGCTAAGCAAAAGACTTGCGGCACCTAATCAAAACTCGGGAGGAACCTTTGGAGATGAGCCTGGGACAGTACTTAATGAACCTGCAGGATAGTATTAATGAAACTCACTCGTAAACCACCAGCTCATCAATTATTCATCCTGCTATCGTCCGGGTACTTTACTGTCTTCCCTTTTCAACTCAATGTGATTACCTTTTTTTTTTATTCCCTCTATCCTCATTTTCCTTTTGTGGATTTGCTGACATGTACCCCTGGTAGCGCTTCCTCCCTGGGAAATTGTGTTTCTCAAGGCAACCACACAGTATCCACAGGAACAAGAAGGGTAAATAGTGCTCTTTGAGGCATTTGGATAAATGTGCTGGGTTTATTAAGACTTAATAAACCAGATCACTGATATGACAGCCCTGGATAACCTGATTTGTTAAAGGCTACCATATTGGAAACTCAAGATCCTCTATGCATTTCTTAATTCATTCGTAGTGTTTAGTGAGTTATTGTGACATATTATCTATATAGAAGTCTATATGGCAAAATAAAACCAAAATAGTAGTGACCTACTAGGAGTGCTCTTCTTCGACCCCCCCCCCCTTCATTATCCCTCACACAGGACTTCTGAGAATCCTTGCATTTAGTCTGAGTTCCCAGGTTGTTTATAATGTATGCTTGCGCCAGAGAAAAGGCAAATTGGATGTTTTGGAGCCTGATAATTGCAGCTCTGCATCAGAAACCAGTTGCTGTATTTTTAGCTCTGTTTTATTTAGTTAGTTTTAGACTTCCTGAAATGGGTATTATTGCTGTTTGTTTTCTGTTTGACATGAAAGCAGAAACAACAAATTACTAATTTTGTAACCTATTCCCTGGACACTTGGCTTTCAATTTTTTGAACCATTGCACAGCTGCAGTGGAACTGTATGCACAAGACCTCAAGGACTGATACCATCAAACACCTTTGAGTCACATGTACCATTCCCTGCCTCTGTTCTGTTGAAAACCTTGATGCTGAGACTAATCTCAAAGGCAACCGCTGTATTGATAAACTATATTTTCTAAGGGCAAGGATAGGGAAGGAGTTATAAATTCTGTGGTTCAGTAATTCTGGCCTTTTTTTTTCCCCTTCCACCTTCTGGGTTTTGCAAGTTTGTATTTAGAATGTATTTATACCAAAAGGGGGAAACCAAAAAAAAAAAAAAAAATCCCCTGCCCGGCTTTATGGGAAAATGGGTACAATAGTCCATGATGACTCTTTCAGAGTAGTGTAATGAAGACAATTCACAGTGCTATTGCTAGTATTTATGCTATGTAGCATTCTTCATCTCCAAGCCGGTTTAGAAATCTTAACCGATTGATCTCTGTAGCACCCCCTGTGAGCAAGGTATGTAGTCATTGTTAGCCTCTTTGTTATGTTGTATCAGAACTTCATTAGGCCCTGGGATGTAAATGCATAAGGCACGGGAGGAAGTATTCAGCACACAAATCAATTGCTTAGGTTATTTTGCACCCTGTTTGTACATTTAGATCCTCCTGTAAAGAAAATGCTGCATAATGATGATTCCCTCCTCCTCCCCAGCAAGACCAGCTCTGACTACTACTGTATATAATTGCTGGTGCTTGGAGTTAGTCATATATGAAACCCAGACAAATTTATCTGACATTTTTTTTCCTCATTAATTGACAAAATATTCCCAAAGAGTTCTCTAATTGTTAAACTATATGAACTCATTTAGGCAGGATTTAGAAACCCATTAGTATGATTTGGAGGTGTAAATCCTATGCTCTGATGAGACATGAACACTCAGAACTGTAGCCTGACCCATGTCTGAGTGAGGTGACACATCTACATGTCAAACTGCAACCTCACACAGGAACTAGCTTGTCTCCTGGAAACCTTATAGCTGTATTAGTGTGGCATGCTCCTGGACTTATTGTGCTGGAGCAGGGGGATGAGTAGACATGCAGCTTTACACTCATACAGTGATAAATGGAGGTTTCCTCATGGTCCTCTGCTGGTTAATGTAAGCAGGCATCGGGATTCGGACAGCCCTTCTGAAGAAAAGTGTTGAATTCAAATCATCAATACACTCTAGACTTTTCTACCCATTCTGGCTGGCTATATAGGGTTTCATTCATCACATCTAAAGAGTATTTTTGGATTAGTCTTACATCTTTCCAACCAAATCCTACCTTTGCTGCTGTGGTAATTTAATGTTGGAGTTGCAATTTACTATAAACCTTCTTAGCAGGCAGGTAATCAACTTAACGGAGTTTATTGCACAAGCAGCTGTTCAGCAATCTAATATTATTATTTTTTTTACCTGTTATTTGCAGCTGCAGAACAGGATAAATCCACATTAGTTCCAGTCTCTGCTTGACAAACAATCTCATCTCTGCCATGTTCTAATTTTTGATAACTTTCAAGATCTTGGTTCTCCAAACTATGAAGCACATAAATTGAGCAAAATAACTTTGAAGCATGCCTGCTTAGTTTCTCTGCTGTTTTACATGACAAAGTCTTAGCATTTGTATGGCATGCTAGTGATTTAAAAAAAATTTTTTTTTTTGGAATGATTTACCTACTTTTATTGGTGGTTAACAGAATTGCTAATGTTTCTAATGTGATAGACAGAATCACCCCAGGTGTTTTATAGCATTTCAAACAAGGCACAGCAACAAGCTGAGATGAAGAGGTATGTTCCTTCTAAAGACTGTGTACATTTTGTATGCTTTTGTAGTAGAAATATTGGGGCTTTTAAACGACAATCCTCTTTCCCTAAAGCCTTCTTCATGATAATATTCAGCTTTTTCAGCTTCCATTGAAGCTTGCAAGAGTAGAAATTTGGTAGTGTGCGTGTCAGAGTCGCGTGGCATAGCTCTTTTAATGCTGGCCCTTTATAATCTTTGTAAGGTCATGTAACTTTCCTGATTTTTGCCTAGGGATAAGTTTTCCCTTATTTTAACATATTTACTTCTGTCTGGTTTGGCCAGTAATTGACTTTGTCCTTTTTTCATTTATTTCTCTGCCTCCTGGTTGTAGCATCTTCTCCCTGGAGTCTCAGGTTAGAAGTTTTCCCTTTTGTGAAACCATGACAGGTGCCTAATTGAATGATGAATGTCCCTTTATTACTCTGTAATTGAACTGCCAGCTTTTTGATTGGTTTGTAGAGATGCTCCACTCCTCATCAAGCACTGCGGGGGCTCCGGGGCTGGCAGTCTGGGCCTACCCTCCATCTGTCTAATCGCATCTCTCCCCTACTTGGGTTTTGGGTGGGGAGGGGGCTCGAGGGGAGGAAAGTCATAATAAATTATGCTAATTCGGCGTCGCTGTGACAATAAAAATATCGCATTGTTACGTGCGTGGCGGCGGCAAATGCGAGAAGACGTTTTGTCGTTGTGGCTGCCTGGCCTGACAGGCCCTCGATGAAGATTAATGGCCCTCACCTGAGTGACAGAGCAGGGGATTGTGGGGCAGAGAGGGTCATTCATCATACTCTGACAGGTGTCATTCACTCCGACAGCCGCACCACTATCGCCTGGCTAGCGGTTCCATTTTTCTGCCAGTTAAGCAAGGAGTTTAATAACATCCCCAGAATTAAAACTCATTCTTTGTAGCAGGTCTGACAGCTGAAAATAAGAAAATCAATTCTTCACATGTTATAGCTCAGTTAACTGACTAGGGCTTTGACTTTAATTTAGTCTTTGGGCTGAATTTCAAGCAGGGAGCTTTTGTAAGACATCATCTATTAAAATTTACCAATAGCACTAACTTCACTGTTATTATTGTGGCTGGATTAAAATGCAGCCTTTAATAGCAGATGTCATCTTCATTTGGTGCAAGCTCAAGTGCATACAGCTCTGGTGGGGGATATTCTACTTCATCCTCATTAGTGATGTTTATAGCTTCTCTCTTCATTAATATTGATCTCTTAAACTACAGAGAAAAACAAGACCGACACTAATTTGAACCATTTTGTATCATTAAACTGTTTGGATTTCTTGGTTTCAGTCATTCTGGTGAGCTGAATAAAATGTTTCAGAAACAAAAAGGAAGAGACAGTACAAACTTCTGGCAGCCTCTTGCTATTCTTGGTGGGAAGAGCCAGGTTAGCATTACGGCCCTGTGCTGTGGAGGGTTATGTGCATCTGAATGGGGCTGGCTAATCCTGCAGAAGGCTTGGAAATGGCCCTTGAGAAAGCAGCTCTAAAATAACAACCTTAATATGTGTTTAATATCTCAGCTAGTGAAGCCAGGATACAAATGTTTGTTGCCCGTTTCATTTCACTCATTAAAACTGTTGTAGCCCAGGGGCAGGCATGACTAGCTGGAAGCTCCTCCATGGAAACATGAGTGAAGAAGACAGATTGATGTCTGTTTGTCTAATTTAGGAGGTTTGTGAATCATCAGTGTGATACCGCTATGAAAAATGTAACCAGGATTCAAAGAAGTGTGACATCAAGTATTTCTAGTGGACCTGGAAGCGTTATTGCTATTGTATGAGGCCATATCTGCAGCAATGTGTGCATTTTAGGTCAATGAATTAATCTTTGTCGATTACAATCTGGAATAAACTCCAAGAAATGACTGCTAGAGTGATCAGGAAAATGCAAAGCTGTCTTACAGGGAGATAAGAAAGGACTCCAGCTTGTTTTGACTAGCAAAATAAGGGCTGAGAAGGACTGACTGCTCTCTACAAATACTTCAGGGGAGGTAAACACAGGGAGTTGAGGAGAACAGTCTTGATGTGATAGCCCAGGGCATTGCTTCCAGTCCTGTGTTCTTATAAAGCAACCATAATTTGTCTCCATGTACATAATAATAAATCAAGAACTGTGAGAGAAATGTATGCATACCTCTCAATCTCACTGAAGCCATTCAGGTTGAGGGTAAGCAAAGGTTCTATTTAGGGGTGGTGAGGGAGGACAGGAATGATCACACTTTAGGAAATTTGTTTCTGTGTCTGCTGGAAGTGGAGAGGGAGGGTAGGACAGCCAGGGTCCTCCACAGACACCTAATTTAAGTGCCTGGAATTACATGGGAGAAGTTTGTATGCCTCAGTTCAATGCGAGTAAGGAGTTAAGCCCTAATTTTGTTTTATAGTAAGCACATTATAGTATACTTTAAGACTGTGTAATTTTTTTCCTCTGCTCAGCATGAAAGGTTAAATTTTATCCTGTGGAGACAATACTGCATTGAAAGGAAAAATTTGCCTCTCTGTGTTTGTTGTTAGTGATCTGTGTTATGTTAGCATTATGAACGAATTGCATTTAAACAGTGTAGACGCAACCTGTACATTCATGCACAAAAGCAATTGGACTGTACAAAGTAATAGACAAGATCATTTCACAAGTCTCTGGTCTTCTGTAGTTGTGTGTATGTGATGTTTCTTTTCAGTGTGAAGGAGAGGCAAGAATTAAACACCATCCTGGTTTGTGTTTTACTGTCAGGTCACAACAACAGTGTTGTATGGCCTAAGAGGCTGCACAAAGTTTATGGGTGCTTGTTGCATACTAGCCAGTGTTTACTTAGAGGAGAAAAATGCCTTCAAAACTTTATTCCTAAATCAGTTAATTTTTTTCTGAAATCATAAACAAATGAAGTCTGCTCTTGTTCCTACAGATTATTGCAGTTTTTTTGCGTTTGAAGCATTAAAAAATAAAATATCATGGGGCAGCCTCTGTTTTCACAAGATAAATATGGTGTGGATACTGTTATAAGGGCATATTGGGGGTGAAGAAATGTTGCTGACCAAGAATCAAATATAGTAGCATGTTGGAGACCTGTCTTTTGAATGGAAATGAAGAAGCCCGTTGGGCTCTATTTGGTTCCAGGTTCAAACTGGATTGGAAGAGAAGGATCAGCACTGTAATTATACTGACATGATAAATAGGTCATGTTTGCTTTTTTTGGTAATGTGTGCATCCAAAGTCGTGTTTATTCTAAATATTTTTGTGTAGCTGCATACTATATGAGTAAAGAGAAAGTAGAGAAAAGGAATAGGTGTTTTCTAGTAGACTAGTTTTAGTCTTCAGTGTTATTCATAGAAATGAGTGCAGTTTGAAAAGCATGTGAGTCACTGACTATTTGGAAAGAAAGTCTT
Source organism: Athene cunicularia (assembly GCF_003259725.1). Taxonomy (NCBI): domain Eukaryota; kingdom Metazoa; phylum Chordata; class Aves; order Strigiformes; family Strigidae; genus Athene; species Athene cunicularia. The sequence continues at coordinate 121,933,865 of NW_020799097.1, forward strand.
TTCATTAAAGGCACTTTTTTTCATAGGCAACTCTAAATAAAGCAGTACTTATGAATTTAAAGAAAAATACCCTATAATAATTTTAGTCTCAGTAACAGAAATATGATTAAAATACTTCTGTTACCTCACTAATGTAAGTGCCTCTATGGGAAATTATTTTTGAATTTTCTGTTCTCAGTCTGGCTGTGTGAGTCTGCACTCCAGACAGTAGATTCAATGAGACTTACATGAGCAAAAAAATAGGAACTTGGCAGTCAGAAATACCTGCTTTGGGAAATAAACTAATACAGTTTTGTTGTCTTCCCCCCCCCCCCCC
>NW_020799097.1:121934230-121970401 GCF_003259725.1 Athene cunicularia
CCCCCAAGCTGCAACAATAAATTTATCACTTAACTTTCTTCATCTTTAAGTCATCAACATTCTAATCGGATGACAAACAGTTGCTCTGGAATTTGATACATCAGGGTATTAGTACAATTTATGTGCCAGAGGCAGCTGATGACTTGTCAGGATGACACTGCAGAATCTTTAAGGAGTTTCACCCTGAACTGAAAGTGACCATTTTGATTTTGTGCTTTCTGAGGTAATTTTTGATAGAAGAAATTCTTAAAATGCAGGTTGTGCTTGCTAGGCTTAGTCAATCACAAGTAAGATATTTTTCTATTATCATCTGTATGTAATTGAGTCTGTATAGTAATAATTTACTCCAGGGATGGTAATAACTAAAGGGCAGTGGAAAGTTTTGGATATTTCATACGAGTAGCTGGTGAAGACGGGATGTGATGTTAACAAGGGAGAAGTGGGAAATGCGATGCTGGCAGGCCACTGAGTGAGTGGTTGACTATTAGTCCAACAGGTTTCATCAAAATCTGACTGCTCTGCTTAATTTAACAGCAAAAAGTAACAATGTATGGAACTTGCCATGTGACATCATCAAATAGGACAGGATGCCTAATTCCAGTTTAGGAAGTGCTGACACTGGTGAATTGTGAGGCAGAGATGAAATTAGCACCCTGTTCTGCGCTCCCTCAGACAAGTTGGCCTAGTTATCTTAAGATGTAAGAATGTATTAACCGGTGCAAATAAAAATAGCAAAAGGAGTGCTAAAGTAGCTTCTACTTAGCTGACTGTATTTCCTGTTATTATTATTTTCACTAAGGTATTTCTTAAAGCACCACCAATAATTAATTCCCTTCCCCCCCCCTCCCCCTCAATCCGTACCTGTACATCATGACTTTGTTCTGGGTACCAACATCCACATGTAAATCTTCAACTATGTTTTAGGCTTTGAGCAGATTCTTACTGTGTTGCTTAAACCAATTGACATGGGTTTCTAGAGTGTGGCCAGGTGACTGGCTTAACATGGAGGTTTCATTGACTTTATAGAGAGCCTTGATGATTAGAGTAAATGAAATATTGTAGGCATTTAAGTGAATTTCTTCTCTTACGAGTCTTCTACAAGGTCACAAACCTGTCCAGAAGGAAACTCTTACTATCCATGCCTAGATGTCACAGTGGAAAATCTTGACTATTTTAGTCTCTGAATATATCTTGTACCATGTCCACTCACTACTATGCCATGCAGAAAGAATCCCCTGATCCTTCTAAAGTCAACCAAGTCACCTAGCTTAACTGAATGGACTGATTTTCAATTTTACCATTAGATATTAAGCATTGTGTCAACTACTTTGTGGTTACAAAAAAGGCATTCAGTTTTTATTGGAGATGTGTTTTTTTCCAAGATCCCTTTGCACTTCCATCAGTGACTATGCATCTGAAGCCAAGTATTGCTAGTTTGACATTGCATGTAGATCTTACAGCAATGAGAGCATGACTTAAAGAGGAGGTTATGCAGGCAGTGTGATTGTAGCAGGCTTAATTACAGTAGGAGTTAATTTGATAGGGATCATAGACCTACACTGTAGCCAATTAGTAGGATGGAATCAGAGTACACACAACAAAAGGGCTTGATAATAAGCAAAGTGCTTAGAAACAGAAGCCAAATGAAAATGAAATAAAGGGCTGTGATCCAAAAAATCTATGGTCTTGAGAACATGGGACAGCCTCCAAATGTGGATGATTATGGCATTTGTCACAAGGTACACTGGGTCAAAATACCCATTAAGGTTGCTACAGAGGTTGCATAAACAGGAAACTGCATAAGAAAAAAAGGATTTGGAAAAGAAGGAAAATGCTAACCTAATGTGGTATCAGTTCTCTTGGATCTACAAAGGTAACCTACAGGCTCATATTTATTCTGCCCAACTTTCAGACCATGACTGCTCATCTGAGTTAGGATCCTACTTGCCTTAGGTTTAGTGGTGTCATTGTAGCAGTGAGAGGTATTTCCAGAGGCTGGCCCAACCTGTAGTGGTGGGGGAGCCACTCTGCTTTGGAGGTTTCCCCTGACAGGCAGAGAGCTCAAGGTGGCTTTCATCTGAATTAGGATTAGACCTTAAATTTGGGCACCTAGGCAATAGTGTTGTGTGATGGGGGTCTGTTGTGTCTGCAGGAGAACAAATGGAGGGTGGGTGCTTAACCCCAGACATAGGCACTGCATGGCGATGCGCCTTCAAGGTGTAATGGCACAAAGTAAGGTGTAATGCTACAGCATGACTTCAGCAAGCTGCGGAAAATGTTACCAGAATCCAAAAGAGTTATGATAATAAAGTGAAAGTTACAATAAATAATGTAGACCAGGTCAGTAATATGGGCAGTCAGTTGATCTTGTGGAAACTGGCATAATGGCACAGAGGAACAGTTAGATGGTGCACCAGGGAGGCCTCTAGGAGATCTAATACTCTGCTGAAGAGCAGTGCTCCAGAAGTCTTGTTGCAGAAGGAATGAAAATGACATTACAAGAAGAAATAGCAAGAGACAAACCCCACCGTGTTGGGATTAATGATTCTGAGGGTGTCCAAAAGAGCTGGATCAAAGAAAGTGCATTTGAGATCATGCTGAGGAGCCCCATGTGCTGCACATTGGAACCATGCTAACAGATTCATTTTAAGGCCTGAAAAGACCGTTATGATTATTGCTTTTGTAATATAAACCAGAGAGCCTTATCTTTTAATTTTGCATTAAGCTGCTAATGCCTATTATGTAAGTGTACCAGATGCTTACACTAAGAAGATTTTTTTTTTTTTTTTTCTTGAAGTGTTCCCTTTGTTAGTTATTAATTTCATCTTTGTGGCTACCAACTATTTCATCATGTTACACATTTCCTGCTGATTTAGAGATTAATACACTGATATTTTACTTTCACATTTCAGAAGTGGTAACTCTTCTTCATGTGATATAGTAATCAGACTTCTAACCTTTTGGGTGGCTGACACCTTACAGAAGTGTGGCAGATCAACATAATTGCCTTTATTTTATTAGTAAATAAAGTGATTTTTTTTTTTTTTTAGTGGTTTGATAAAACCAGTGATTTTATCAGTGATTGTTTGTTTGATAAAACCTGTCTCTTCTCCCATCATAAACTAATGAAGTAATTAGTATTAATTAGCATTAATTATAATCTTCCTTATTTTTATACTTATCCAATATCGGCTTTATCATTACTTTTCATAGGGCTGATGTCAGGCTGTTCATCCTAGCATTATCTGAATCATCCTATTCACACTTTTTAAAATACTTCCCAGTATTAGCTTTCTTCCAGACAGTGGAGGAAGCAAATCAAAGACACAGATGGAAAATATGTGGTAAGCATGCACAGTTCTTAGAACATTTAAAGAGTTTAGCTGAAGAGCTCCTGTACAGTGGCTGGGGGAAAAAAGCCCATGGTTAATCTGGATGTCTCTCATATTACATGGGCAAACAGACCTGTTCCTCACAGAGCAAGAGTGGGGAATCTGAATCTGCTATGAGAAGCTGAATATATACCCACTGTGTTGTGTTGTGGCTGTGGACATGCAGAGCCCTGTGGTTTTGGGCTTCACAAGATCTTTAAAACTGAAGAGGCCTAGCCTAGAGAGAAATTATTGCGAATTAAATTCATCTTAGGCGGAATTTTGTTTGGTTTTGTTATTAAACAAGCATAAATTGCTTAGAAAGCTGTCCAGTTTGCTGTTGAAAACCTCCAGGGTGATGAGTTTGAGTTCATGTCTGTTAAGGCTGCAGTGGTCAGTCCAGTTGAAAAGCAAGTATATGTCTCTTTGTACATGCTCTTCTTCCTCCTTGAGATAAACAATATCTGTAACTGGCAGGTGAAGGGTCAGCTGATACTGTTTTAGACTACACATCAAGTGTTTGATAAAAATTAGTTCAGAAAAATTTGTCTGATATTACTCAAGATAAAAACCCTTATAACTTGGGTTATTGACTAGGCACAGTTTTCAGTTTGCACCCTCCTGTTACATTTCCCAGAAAGAGAGTGGATGTCACAGCCCAGTTATCTTTGTTTATTACAGGGAGGGGAAGTGATTTACCAATTTCTTCAGATTAATTTTGAGAATCTGCTTAAAAGGAAATGGTAGCAATACCATTCTTCTCAGTTCTGTGGGTAACAGCAGATTATTTTGTTACTCTTCCCTGAACTTTCACATGCAAGTTCATCTGTTGAAGGATTTGATACCTGAGCAGTAATCAGAATCAGATATACAGTATGAGTCTAGCATGTTACTTTTTTTACATGAGGAAGAAAAAATAATATTGTACTGTTTGAAATCATCTTCTGAGTTTATGGACATCAGATAACAATCTAGAAAGGTACTAACTCAGTTTGTAATATTATAGGAACCACTTCAAATATCATTGCCACTTTAATTCATGAGGCATCAATGTCGATGATAAACATAAAAAAAAATGTTTTCAGTTTCTCAAAATAAATAAGTATGCTGTAGTGGCAGAAATGCAGAAAAAGCTAGTAACCCTTACAGATTCTCTATGGCGAGCTACTGCATTTCAAGTTCATCTCTGAGGCGGGCGGAGGAAGCAAGCAGCCGATTCAATGTGAATGATAGAGCAAGCTTCAACTTTATTGATAGAAATCACACCTTATATAAGCAGTCTACAATACACTACTTGCAACTCTATTGGATACATTTAAGAAACTATATTATAATATCTCAGCCATTGGGTACATCTAAAAGGTCACATTGTAATATACCAGCCCCTTGTGGCATTTCTGGTATGCATAAACATCTTTCTTGCTGTGAACCTGCTTCTCTCCCAGGGTTTTTTCCCTTCACCCCCCAAGGTCGTAATGCGCCCCCAACTTATCTCTGTGTTCTCACAACAGTCCTCGCTAGCACAACTGAGCCCTGGGTCTTCATCCTTGTTTACATAACTGTACCCTGGGTTCTTTCCTTTGTTTACCTCAGGTGGCTGGGACCGACTTCTGCAGGGAGCTATGGCCTTGCTCTCTGCAAGCCGTTCTCCAACACATCTCACCTGCTTTAAGCACTCAGCTGAGTTATATGATAATTATCCTTCTCTCCCTATTGACTAGATCTGGGATGTACATAAGTTGTGGTGCCATCCTGTCTTTTTGGACTGGGAATGAAGTGTAGAACAATTAGGTAATTTAGCCATCTCAGTTAAGTGTCTGAAGTTCAGCAAGATGAATCTCCAAGCTTAAAGCTTCCTGACTCAGTGTCCTTGTTGGCAAAATGAAGATAGTTGAGAAGAATGCCCTGCTTCCAAAGAGTTCAAATGAAATTTTTTCATCAGGTTAATAAAAACATAGTGTAATTTAGGTCAGAAAGGGACTCTGGAGGTCATCTGGTCAGCTCCCCCTCTGCTGAAATCATGGCCAGCTGGGATCGGGCTGCTCCAGAAGACAGCTCTGAGGATCTCCAGGAGTGGAGATTTCATAGCAGATACAATTTGCCACCCTGCCCTGTGGCATAAATGTAAGCTTTGACCTGTGGTTGTGCATGTACCTCAGCCTTAGGTGGTTAATACTGCTTTATCCTCAGTGTCTGCATGAAAGTCAATGAAAGCGATAGCTTACAGAGAAAGAATCAGATACAATGTTTGAAAAATGTATCGGAGTCAGAGCTGCCTGTAAGAGTATTTTTCAGTGAGAAGAGAACCATGATGAAATTTTAAAATGTGTCCTTACAGGCGTCAGCTGACAATGGCTCCTAGTGCACAGTTTGTTTTTTAGTTATTCTCTTACTAAGTGTTACGTCCTTGTACAAGGCGGGGGAAGCCAAAATATCATTATATTCGTTGTTACTATGGTGGGTCATCCATAGAACTTGATAAATAGCATTAGGGTATGATTAAGAAATAAAACCTAGTGTTTTTCCTTAAAGCTACTCTACATTCAGATAATTTATATGAGGAAAACAGCTGAGTTGATGTAATAGGTGTACTTCTGAAGGTGAGAAGTGTGGGACATAGTTAAAACTAATTAAATGGATCAAAATTGGCACAGTCACAAAATGTAAACATAAATGTAATGACAAGGGAAAGGTAATTCTAATTAAATTGTCAAAAAAGTCAATTAAAAAACTTTGTACTTAAAATCAAGAAAAATATCTATGTAAAAGACCTTGGGGGGGGATCATTAAAAAGTAAATAAATAAGCTGAGGAAAAACTGAAGCAGCAAAGGTAGGTATCTGCAGTCCCAGTTGCAGTGAGATCTGGTTAATCTGAAGTCTTTAGGATCATACTGTTCAAATGAATTAAAATTTGTGCAACCACCAGGTAATGTTTCCTTCCATACATACACATGTATTCATCAGATGAACTGTCACTTGCTTTCACTGAATATTTTGGTATAGGAAACTAAGCAATTAGCAATTTTTAGACTAGTGCTTTACAACATCAGAACTGGATCAAAATAGTCCCCAGTGACTACAGCAGATTACTAGCAAAGCTGTCCTGCTATATGTTGATGATAATAAATGGGGTAAAACTGTAAAATGCATATAGCTCAAGTGCTATAAATAGTGCTGCTTCCATACTAAGGTACGTCATTAGTAAATTTAATGCTGTCTTAACCCATCAGGAGCACCAAAGAAGACTGCCAAGAGACTGAAGGAATTGAGGGAGTTTATATACAAGACTTAATTAAACATATCACCTGATGCCACCATTATTCTGTTGTCTTATGACACTGTCTTCCATGTCTCAGACTTGTGCATTTATGACACAATACACATTGTGCATTACATTAACTGTTGTCTTGGAGATGCTACACTTCCATTACCTGTCATGTCTGTCCCTTTTTTATAATCATTCTTATGAGCTACTTGTGTTTCTTTTTTAAAATATAACATAGGAGAGAATTTCTTGGCTCCCTTCCTGGACTGGCTCTAAGGTGCTTTAGGTAGAAGCTGACGTGCTTTTAAATGTTCTGTGCAGCTCTGGTGTTAGAAAGTCAGCCTAAACCCTGGAAACATTAACTACCTCTTTAAGGCTTTGGATCAGCACATCAGATGGCAGAAACTTTTTTTAAAATGACATTTCTTTTTCTTCTTATTTTTAAAACCTGGAGTCATGGAGCACTGTCACTAGAGGATGGCCGCTAGGGAAGCTGCAAATGTTCGCCTGTGCCAGTTGGTGCGTACAGCTGCAAGGAGATGGTAGTCCCTGTCTTGGCTACGGGTGATTCTGCTATCCCAACAAATAATTATAAAAGTGGGGAAAAGAATACAATGGCGTGGGTCTCAGTCTGCTTATCTAAAAGTGCCTTGCAGTTTGCAGAGCACCTCTTGAAAATGAGGCTGAGACACCCTTATTCTGCAGCAGTTGACATCACATCCGTATTTAGAGCTCTTCCTTGTTCGCACTTTCCGCTTCCCTTTAGCTTGCTGTCAGAAGTCTCCTCTGCCTGATTTTCTTCCTTCACACACTGCAGTATCTATGTTTGCTACAGATGTAGGAAACAGTGGTTAAACCCTTCCCTCCCCCACCCACCCCCCTCCCTTTTTGGTCTGTCTTCAAATAATGATGCCATTATCTTTCAGCAGCAGGATTGGATAGCATTAGGTATCTCCATTCATTCAGTACATCAGTCAAACCAGCCAAAGAATATATTAGATAGGATCACAACTTTATCTGTCCAATACATAATATACCAATGTAGCACAAGAAGGGCTGCTCAAATTGATTGAATTGGGTTTTCCTACAGTGCTGCTTTGTGTATAGTGGGAAATATACTGTATCAAACAATCTACAGGAACAGCAGCCACGGTGTGACTAATCACAGCAATACTAATACTGAATAATCTCAGGAAACTTGAACAGGAGGATCGATGCTCCACTCACTTCATATAAATGGCCTATAATATAAAAGCCAGCAGATAAAGGTTAGATACTGCTACATTAAGAGCCTGGCACATATGATATGGGTGGGGTGTTTCAGACATAAACCCTGATCTTACGAGTGCTTGCATGTGTCCTTATATCTAAGTGACTAAAGCCATCAGTGCAGGTGTCAGCCACCTTAAAATAAATAAATAGAAGGCTTCCAGCTGTTTCACAGTGTTTCTTAAACATCTCTCTCTGCATAATTTTTTCCCTTCTGAACTTCTTGCATCCAGCCTTTTAAACCAGTAAGTTTTAAAGGGCCAACTTGAGCCAACTGCAGAGGACAAAGTGTTTGAAGAATCCATGGTGATGGGAGATTGTCAACATCAGCTTTCAAAGACAAAAAAAAACCCAAAACAAAAACTGAAAGGATGGCCAAGGAAGCATGAAATGGGAGCTTCTACTAGGAAAAGCTTTCAGCTGAAGAGAGCTCATTTGATCTTCCTCTCATGGTATGAAATAAAGGATTTTCACAATTTTTCCTTTTTCCAGGTCCTGCAGATCCAGAGCTGGTGGCTTTGATGCACCTTAGTTTATGCAGGAGGGAAGATGGGCTCCAGGGATTCACTTCTCTGAGGGAGATGGTGCTTGGCGCAGTGAGAGAAGAGGGTGAGGAGTAGTGACCTGAAGGACATTGGTTCAGCTTCCAGCCACCACTGCATTTTTGGAATGCTGTTCTCACTTGTGCTCCCACTACAGTTTGAGTGGTTAGTGATAGGTCATTTCTCTTCAGGGACATCAGCTGTTAAGAAGGACGGTTCTTTGGGAGTATTTTGTTTATGGTTTTTGTTTTTTCCTTTAAGCTCCAAATAAAGTTAACTCTCAAGTAATGCTAATGTTTCCTCTCTTCTGATTCTGAGGCTATTTCAGCCTTCGTGTACTGGCTTCTCCCAGCAGCTGTGCCAAGGCAGTGCTGCAGTGTGGCCTGTCTTTTACTCTGCTTTGTCCCCTTTTCCATCATGCTAAAAATCACACTGATACAACTTTTTGATTTAGACCCTTGTTGTCTCAAAGAAAGAGGGAATTATTTATAATCAGAGGGGACTGGGTTTTCATTGCTATAGATTGATGCATGTTTTAGAGCATTCACCTTTAAGGTATCCAGAATACAATCTGCTTGATCCTCTGTGGATTGTAAATTTCTGGAGTTGGGCTTCTTTGTTCTTGTCTGCTGAGGAAAGCTTTATGATCACTATTACGTTATCTTGTCTGTAGTACTGCGGAACTGGGACCCTTCTTCCTATTGGGAAGCCTTTTCTTTACTTTCATACCAATAAAGTGAATCTTAGACCAGGGTTCATCCCTAATAAGCAACTTGAGAATTGCACCTGAACTAAGAAATATTTTTCCCCTCTATGTGCCCTAAGCTTCAGAATATCAAGGAGCCTACATGCTTTGAATCTAAGACAGAGCTTACAGTCTAACAGCTTTTTTATCACCTTCCATCAAGTAAAAAAGCCTCCAGGTGGATTAAGCTGTGTGTGTAAGAAGCTTACAAGGTAGCAGGTGTCAAGTCCCAGTAAAGGTCATTCCATTAGGGCTATTCTCTTCTCAGATACAGCTTTCCTTGTGGACTTCTGTAAAACTGCCACTGAGACATTGGTACACTGTTTTACAGAGCAGGGATGTTCAGCAAAATGCTGAAGCATGTGCAGCATATTTACCATGGGATTTTAGGCTGAAGTCTAGCTTTTAGAGTGTGGCCCCAATAAAGTACAGTGGCACAGGTAGAGACTGGTAGCAGGGCAGGAAGAATGATTTCCCACATTTCCAGTACAGCCATCCAAAAAGATCCAGATTAGATAGACAGGATGTTGACAGTAAACCACAGAAGAAGGAAGTTGTTAAAAAGAATTAAAAATCAAAATCCTTATTGCATTATGATTGAGAGCCTGAAATGAACTTGAAACACACTTGATACATCTCAGTGTCTATTGTTACTAGATCAAAGGAGAAAGACTTGCTATAAAAATAAGTAAAAATCATGTGACAACTCATTCTGCCAGACATTTCAAGGCTTGAGCAGACAGCATTCAGTCAGCACTCTTGGATCATATTTCTGATTGTATCTTCACAAAAACAAGGATCAGAAACAGAATTTTTTTTTTTTTTTTTTTTTCTTTTTTTTTTCCAGTGGGAATCGTGTAATATGAGGAGCTCTAGCCATACACATATGCCTTTCTTGCCTAGACTGCACTGTGTAGCTTTGCCCCTAGCTGTAGGCTTAAAGGGGGTGAGCAGGAGGTGAAGGGTGGAAGAGGCCAGCAAGGCATGGTGATACTTTCAACATTTGATAAAGCTGCTGTAACTGACATCTTGGGGAGGTCCATTTTGGAAAGCTTAGTCAGACTTGCTGTTTCAAAGAACGCTGTATGAAGCCGTGCATGCCTACTTCAAAATTACAGCTGAAGAAGGGACTTGTGGCAGACCAACCATCCTTTGGAAAACAGAACTGGCCTTATAGAAACCAGACTATACTGCAGGAAAGAGATGGGAAGAAATCTGATCAAATGAACTCCGACAACAAGAATTCAGAGTTTCAGAGTATCTGTGAAGGAAAAAGCCTGCCAGACAATCAGGAAGGTTAAGGACATTGCGGAGAAGTCAAATGATTTTGCAGCTTCTGTCTTCACTTCAAATATCTTGAGAAAATATGTACTTTTCAGCCAGTAAAGATGAGCCATTCATTGATTGACATGTCAATAGAAAAAAATGTTACAACCAGCTGATAAATCAAAGGGCAGAAAATCATCAGAAAATACATACTTAAGAGTTGCGAAGGATCTTAAAATAGAGGGGCTGAAACACTGGGTGGAAAAAGTGCAGTTTTGCTCAAGTAGTCTATTACACCAGAAGACAAAGAGTAGCACAGGTTTAGAATTTAAGTGGGCTTCAGCAGAGATTCAGGGAATTTCATGATAGTAAGCATTGTTTTGGTACCTGAGAAACTGATTGAACTAACCTTAAAGACCATGTTATAAAAAATACAGGTGGTCATGATGTTAGCTCCAGTTGGCATAGTTTCTGCAGATTTAATACTGTTAGAAAACATCCATTTGTCAAGTTATTTGGGTTTCAGAAAATCTTTGACCAGCCAGAAGCTTTACTGCAAGTTTTGTAATGGGCTTTTCTGAAAGTGAGAAGCTCGGTGGTGTGGGTGATAACAAGTTATTGAACATCAGCTGATCCAACAGCAATTGCCTGTTTACGCGCCCTTAGCCAGCAGCAGTGAAGAACTTTGAATTACCTATATCCTCTGTCACAGGAATAGTGCACCTGTGCTTGTTTTTGTAGAATGGTATGGAAAAGATGAGTTGAGTATTCCTGCTTACCTTTCCACAAAAACAGCAACCAAGAATTACTTCAGAAAAGAGAGCAGATTGAAATGGGTTAAAAGAAATACTTTGTAGGCAATGCATAAGTAACCTGGTGGAAATTGGTGGTAGGAATCCTCACAGGCTTCATTTCTAGGTCAGGCTTAGACATCTCTGTGTAGAATGAAGGCTTGCACATTCAAGTTAGATGAAGATAAAAAAAAAAACCAACCCTGAGGGCAAATAGACCTTCAGGCTTTGGAACATAACCCTGAATACTGGCATAAGGAAGAAATTTCTGAAGTACAGGGGCTAGGCCCTAGATGCTTAACCACTACAGATTTTAGTACTGGCTACTGCAGGAGGATTCCTGGTAGATGCATCTGATCCAATATGACAATTCCTGTGTCTTTTCCTTGTGTGATATAATGATTATCAGTTGAATCATACGTTAGATCATGGCACTGTTGTGGATTTCCGCTACTGAACTTGACATTTCAGTGGCTCCACTGGCTCCTATACTTGCTAAATTCTGAAGTCTCTGTTGATTTGGTGGTGCAACTTTTCATGTTTCTTATAATCACACTCTTCATGCTGATCTTACTTGGCAAATGATAGTGAGCTTGTGAGCTTTGAAGGCTGGCTTGAAAACTGTGAACTCTGAAGATCTTTTGCCTTTTTTTCACTTTAAATATTTTATCTCCCGGCCTGGAATTATTCATTGGATTAATGTGTGAGCTGCTCCCTTTGGAAAGAGTCTGGCTGTGAGGACTTTCCCTGTATTTCTTCTTGAAAGGAGACCATTTATGTGAGCAGCCACTGTTTTTAGAGCATGGCTGGCTTTGAGACAGCGTTTCCTCTGGAGAGAGACTCTTTGGTTGGGAGCAGCTGCCCCTGGCAAGCCCGGCTGGAAGAGATCTTGTCCCTGGTGGTTTGGGCTGAGTGGAGACCCTGTTGCAGGGAAGTGCTGCTGCTGGAGTAGGGCCAGAGCGCAGTGAGCGAGAGTAGGAGATTGTCCTAGCAAGAGCAGCTTCCCTTGGCTTCTGCAGCGGGCTGACACCGAGCCTGCCCGTCTCTGGTGTGTCCTTAACCAAGGAGGACTCCGCAGCTGGGGGCTGGGGGCTCCCGGAGCCGGTGGCACCTCTCTGGGGACAGATCTAATTGCGAGGATTTGCAATAAAGGCTTTGTGTGCATCAAGTATTTGTTTACATTGTCTAATGATGATTTGTATCGCACTTAGAGTATGTTTGATTTAGTTTAGATGCTGTTATCATGTTTAATATTTTAGCGTGTATTTAATAAACACAATGAAACCTGCACAACTCTCCACCTCCTTTAGGCATCCCGTGTCTTAGGGAACCACTTTAAGGGAACCCTGAGGTTTCTACTGCAGTTCTGTCTGACCTTTAGTAAAAGACGCCCTCAGCCAGGCTACCGATTTTTGCTGCTCTCTTGGGTGGACTGACTAAGACAGGTTTCATTCTGTTTCACTTATAATAATTTGTTTTTTCTCTCTATGCATATCTGTTGGAGTACATGGTCTGGCTGGTTGAAACTTTTTTAACTTCTGTTCTTGAGTTAATATTTTGCTCAGGTGATCCTGTTTTATTCTGCTTTGGGCCACTTACAATATATTTCAATTATTTCCTTCTGCTGATTCCTTTTCAGAGGGAGGGTATCTCTAATAAACATAGTGTGGTGTTAGCTAATACACATCTTCTTTATCATTTTTGGTGCTATTATTAATTAATTTCACCTTCCCTTTCTGTTTTTTGCCATTTTAGCTTTCAGTGAATGTTTTGTTTTAGACTTTCAAATTATTTTACTTCTAGCACAATAAACTTCCTTTGGGTTTTGTAAGTACAAAAGAAGTGCCTAGAAATTCAAACTTAGATTTTATTGTGCTAGCCACTGTATCTATGAATAGTAAAAGAAAATGAACTTCCTGTTATGTCTTTCCAGTTATCAGCAGAAAAAGAAGTTAACATGCTTCTAATTAGGAAAGGAAACCAAAGAACATGTAGCTACCTACTCACAGCTAATTTTAGGCTTTTATTTAGCAGTGCAGACATAGAGAGACTGATGTACCTCTGTAGGGCCCTGGAGGATGCGTCAGTGTAAGTAAGACGTTGAGCCCTGTGGCAGAGCGCTCTAGGCAGCGGTTGAAGTGGAATTCAGACTCCCAGTCACCTTGAAGTGCTGCTGAGATCCTGGTATTGAAGCAGAGTATTTAAGGGTACTACATTAAAGATCTGGATCAGTAAGACTGGGCTTACTTTTTTTTATTCCTGTAGGGTTGACCTGGATCCCTGTTATGTTTAATCTGATTTTAATTTACTCCTGATATCTGTTATAGACAGCTGAGCCTTTGCTGATTAGAAGGCATCAGTCTTGTTCTGTCAATACAAACTAAACAGAATTCTTATTTTTTGTTTTTTTTTCTCCACATGTGGATGTATTTGGAGGTGTTGGAAAAGGTGCAGCAGAAAACAAATCGCTAATTATTTTGCAATCTCTCCTTCAGTTGCCTTTAGTTAAAGGGATTATTCTAGAGGCAGGAAAAAAAGTATTTATCATGGTGATGGTTTTAGTTCTAAATAATCTATGATGTGTATGGGTATTTATTTCAACTTCTCTACAGCCACATGTTGGGGCTTGTTGATTTGGAGGAAGACCATCACTCTGGCTGAGTAACCAGAAATGGGGAATTTTGGTAACTCCTGAATTACAGACATTGATGTAGGAGCCTGCAAAGGTTCTTGAGCATCTGATTAAAAAAAAACCAAAAAAACCAAAAAAAACCCCAAACAAACAAAAAAAAAGCTTTGGCAGTAGCTGCTGTGAGTCATATTATAGCTGCAAATATGTTTTGTGCCAGCAAAGAGGGAAGTCAGGACAGAGTCTGAAAGGTGAAACAGCCTTGCTGGTTCTGTGCTGTCTGCAGAGGCTCTGCGTAACCACTTACTTGGTCCTCCCAACAGCAGGAAAAAATGGGGCACAGAAAGGGGGAATTGGTTGTGATATGCATATAAACATATGAACATGCAGGTATTTCCACATGAATGAAGCCATGGTGCTTACTAGAGCTGCATGCACTGTCCCAGGCTAGATTAAAAATGAGTTTGCATGTACTTTCTCTCCGGATCATTTCATTTGGAAAAATAGGCTTTGAACATAGGAACACTACACAAAATAAATCCATTCCCTAAGCTTTACTTCCTCCCTTGTTTCTCCCATTGAAACCCATTGAATCTAATTTGTAAATTTATAATCAAGAACAGGTCTTATGGCTCGCTGGAGCTAGGGGTATAGAACCATTGTATCATTATTATTTGACTTAAGTGTGTCAACTTGCGGTATCCAAATAAAAGGATGAGTTTGAAGTGCATCTTTGAAGATCTTGTTATTTGCTATGTAAAGTTATAAAATTTACTCAAAGAGTTTTAAGCTATTAAAAAAAAAAAAAAAAAAAAAAAAAAAGGAGAAATGGCCAAAGAAATATCTGGCCAGACTTGAGAGTAAGGCTGGTCTTGAGTGCATTCAAGATTCAGGTTAGAGCTTTTGCACATCTGTAATCCCAGGGCACGACACACTGCATAAATTATTTCTGTTTAACAAGAATAATATGTGTAAAGAGGCTGTGTCTTGGGTAGGAGGTAGATGCATCATTTTGCATTCTTTGCTACTTCCTCAGTGCCAGCTGGGGTATTGATTATTTGTGTATCATTTGAATCCAAATTCTTATATATGTGTTTCACACACAAGGCACTTGGCTCAAGATTTTCAAAAGGCAGCCATGAGTTTGGAGCATAACTGAAGCTTCTTTTGAAAGACCTGTTTTTTTCAGGACATGCTGTACATCCCATGCCTCTCCTTCTAGACAGCTGAAGTTCATCTGCTCAATGCTATTGTTTTCTTTTGACAGAAGGACTCTGAATCCCACAAAAAACTGTTTTCCTCGTAGAAATGAGGACCCAACTAAGTATTTTGTCATGGTTGGTGACACAGATAAGAAAAAACCCTGCAAAGCATAAGAAGCTATCAGAAATTACCTCCTTTCCCCCCCCCTCTAACACATGTTAAATTAGCCAATAAGCCTTGAAGCTGTGCATACCTGATGATTAATTTATGTTATTTTGTGTTTAAAAAAAAAAAAAAAGTTCCCTCATACTAGATTTACAGCATTGCAGAGTTTCACAATGTTGCAATGCTGTCTTCAATTCAGCCGCTTCATATTGAAATTTCACACACAATAATTGGCTGACCTTCACAGCTATGGCAGAAACTAATTAAAGCTGTAAGGCTTTGCTAGCTATGCTTTTGTGTGAAATGTGAAGTTTGGTGATAATGAAATATGGGGTGCAGATGTTATTGTCTCAGATAGTCTGTGCCCTTGGTTCACACTAATGAAGAACAGCAATTATTAAACAAAAAGTATTTTCAACCATTAATTATTTGTGTTTTGATAGACTAAATGTCCCAGCAGCAGCTCCTTCTTCTTTGCTTCTTCAAAAAGTCATTTAATGTCACTTTACAAGCTAATGGGAGAGTCCCCAGGATGCTGCGTGAGACTTTTACTGTAATATTTGTAGGATTGGTTTTAGACTCATTCTGTGGTGCATTGCACAAGACACTGTACCACAAATAAATGAGTGTTTTAGATGGGATGATATTAAAGTTGGGGATTTCATTCTTTCGGACAGAATCTTTGAATAATACAGTCATTCTTGTTACATTAGTAAGGCAGACCGAGGGGATACATACAGTGGGATATTATGGGTCGATGGAAAAGGGATATATCCTGCGGTCCATCTTTTTGACCCCTTTAACATAGTCCTCTGCAACCTGACTTATGTCAGCAGCAGTAAAAGTCCATTTTTAGTAATGGCCGATTGATAAAGCTGTTCAGTTGTCCTCTCATTCCCTAGCATGACTCTTGGGAGAGTTTTGGGAGAAAAATGCTGGTTTTCCCCACTGAGTTGAAACGTGGATTGTGCCTGCATACTCATATCTTTGTGTGCTTGGTTCTGTAGTTCATGAATTTGGAACAGCATTGACTGTAATGGTTAAAGACCACTGCAATTTGTGTCCTCTAATTCCCTCCATTGCTTTCTGTTCTTTCTCTTCTTCCCCTGTACATATTGCTAGTCCTTCCCTGTGTTGTTCCTCCAGTCCCCTGTGAGTTTCATGAATAACCAATCTTCCTTCTATCTGCTAAGGTGATCTGTTTAATGTCAACACGGTGTGATCCTGTTCCACTTGAAAGTTACTGTCTGCTCAGATTAGCTGGAGGGAGGACCTCACACTCCTCAGAGACACTCAGCCAGGCCAGCTGCAGATGTGGCTCCTTCAGTTTATTCTTGATGCACATTTTCAAGGTTGATTGTTGCTGGGTTTGGGTTTTTTGATAGGGTTGTATGAAGGGTGTTGGGAAGGCGGTGGTGTGCTTTGTTTGTTTGTTTTGGTTTTCCCCAAGGAGGACCCTCATCCTTCTCCAGTCTGTGATGCTCTGTAGCTTCTATGACAATCGCAAGCAGTGGTATGTTTAGTAAGCTGAAGAGGAGTATGTGCAGCCTGAGATGATGGGATGCCTACAGCTGACATGTACATGTGACAACCTGCACTGCATGAGTGATGTGGGTTGACACAGGTATCTTGTATTAGCGAGATGCTAAAGGCATGAATGCAATGAAAATCTGGGAACTGCCAATAGAAATCGTGACTGTTTCCCTTACTGAAGAAACTGCTTGGGATTGTCAAAAACAATTAAAAGGACTTTAGTGATAATTCCCATGGTGTTTCTCAGAAACTGGATGATTCCTGTGAAAATTCCAACCTGGCCATTGAGCAGCAGAGGTCTTCTATTAGAGTGGTGTTTTGCAGGGACAACTGATATAAATATTTCCTGGTTTACTGTGATACTGTCACTGTTCCTGTGTTCTTGGCATCTGAAACTTCAGCTCTTAAGAGATGAAATATATGCAGTGATATTAAAAGATGAAACTGTTGTTAGGGAGATAACGTTACATTTTTGCTTATGCTTGGAAATACATAAATATTTTTCTGCCTGACAGCCATGATCGTACAGAAGGATAATTCTTTACAGAAACAATTATTGCAGAGGACTCTTTTGGATAAACATGCCATTGTGGGTTTGTAGATGACGATGTAAGAAGATAACTTATCTGCATGGTACATTTGTATAATCTTGAATAGATACTGTTTCTACCTGTTCCTCAAAAATAGAGAAAGAAAACTAAAACAAAATTAAGAGACTTCTTAACCCTCCTCATTTGACCGATTTCCAAGAGTTGCTCCATTTAGTGGTTTTTGGGTAAGGCTTTCTGTAAGTCTTAGCACTTTACATACGTAAATATCTTCAGATCTCTACCACACTTCCTCAGCTGGGAATTTTGCACTCCCCAAACTGGGCAAACAGCAACTTGCTCAGTGTTGTCAGTAATGGTGTTGACTAGCTTTCATTGCCCCTGGAGTCCTTCTCTTAGAGTTAGTGCCAGACAGAGTCCAGAAATGGTGTCAGTCCAGATCCCAGTGCACGTGGCCAACTTGGCTCCCAAAGATAAATCCTGTTCTTGAGGGTGGGTGTGGGCTGCCCTCTGAATCAGGCAGGACTTTCTGCATCCAAGCATATGGGATGAGTCTGTGCATTGTCCAAAGGCTGCCTGCAGAGCAGCACTGGATGCAGAGAGCATGTGTCCCACCAACTCAACCCTGTGTCTGCCCTCCCAACTTCACCGTTGGCTGCAGAGGGCTTCAGATTGCCTTGTCTTGTGTATATGCATGTAGTATCCTGTATATGCATTTAATATTTTATATAAACCTTGAAATACATGCATGAAAAACAAAGGTACTATCAGCAGCCAGTGGCCATAATTAAGAGTGTAAGTCAAAGGAATGGTATATATTGATATTAAAAAAAAAAAAAAAAGAAGTTTTATAGGATTTTTTCACTAATGTCTGTTCCAGATTTATAATTATTTTTGCCGGCTTCTTGGCTGTAGCAGTTTGCTCTCTGAATGTATAGCACATACATGGAAAAGTACAAAGCTAAAGATGGTGTGTGTGTGCATGCATGTGTCTGTGCACACGTGCATGCAAATTACATAAAAAGACAGTTTCCTATTAGTTTCACTGTACAGCTTCTGATGTTTACTGTGACAAATTTCAGTAAGAGGGGATTTTGTATGCTGATTTATTTGTGAGGCCAACTGTATGACATTAATATATTGCATATTTTTTGAGTGGCCGGCTTTTTGTGACGTTTTAAAGAGATCCTGGCCTAGAAGGGTGAAATTAAATGAGTGAGTCATCTCTTACACTTAAAGTTTATTTGAAATTACCAAAAGCTTTAGTTTTATCTGAACGATATTAAAACTAAAGCAGGAAGATGAAATTCAGTGCTCTTGATGCAATCTGACAAACACATGGAACACAATTGCTTGTAGTAGTAGTGTTTACAAGGTGCAAAGATGTCAGTGTATGGGATAGAGAGGCGAGGG
Organism: Athene cunicularia; assembly: GCF_003259725.1. NCBI lineage: Eukaryota > Metazoa > Chordata > Aves > Strigiformes > Strigidae > Athene > Athene cunicularia. The sequence continues at coordinate 121,952,972 of NW_020799097.1, forward strand.
TTACAGCTCGGTGAAAAGGATATTCCCTGTGATGTAAACATGTTAGCAAGCAGGACTGTAATAAAGTAAAACTAATGAAAGACCATCAAAACACTAATCTTCTAATCCTGGTAAATAAATAACTGAGCTTTTTTTTTAAAAAAACCCAAACCCCAGAACTATAAAGAAGTTATTTCCAATAGTTTGGCAAGCATGGTACTTTACTGTGTTACTATTGTCTTTCTGTCAGTATATATAAATTCATGTGTGCAAGGATATTATATACATGCTTTGTCTTTCTCATGTACAAAGAGAAATGAGAAGCAGTGTTTAAGTAGCTGCTTCTGATGATGCAAATTTCAGCTACTTTAAATAATTCCCTGGATTCCTTCTCTGTTTGATGATGTGTTAGCCCATATCACAGCTGTGGAAAAGTCTGAACATGGGGTTGAAACCTATGGATCGCCTCTGTTAGTGGAACTGTTTTGAGTACTTGATTGCTAAGACTTACAGCTTCTCTTTCTTGGAGTGTTTTGACAGTTCCAGAGTTAAGTGGTAGTATCTTCAGAAAGCTCTATTGTGAGGCTGAAGTTTGCTAATTGACACCAATAATGTAACATTTTTTTTTTTTTTTTTTTTTTTATAGTGGATAAGCTAGTCTGCTTGTAAATATGTTAAAGGATAGTGTGTAGGTGGCAGAAGAATTATGCTACAATTTTAACAGCTAATAAATCTTTATTTAAGCAAGGGACCGCTAAAATTTAATTAGGCATATAAAAGCAGAGATCATTCTAAGGGTAAAAATATGCCAATTCTCACAAGAAAAGACATCTGCTTCATGGAAAAAGACTAAGTTAAAGTGTACTCTTCTGTTACTATGTCAGTAGAAAAGCTTTCATTAGGGGTTGCAGGCGTCCAAGTTTAAAAAAGGAAGAAAAAGAGAAGAAGAAAAGATTCTTTCAGGCTGTGCATATGGGTACAAAAAAAGTGCTATCCAGTTCACAATCTTGCTTGATCTGCTTGCTAGCGTTATTGCTGACAGAACATCTCTCTGCTTCCTGAAGGACAGCCCTTTGGAAACACTCATCTCACAACCCGGTTGCTTGTGCTCACAGGCAGGCCTCTGTACTTTGGTGAGTCGAAGCCTTTTTTAGTATTGGCTGCAATGCCTTAGAAAGGGGTGCTGCTCATGTAAACCTTTGTGCACATCATGAAATAAATTGTGAGTGGCGTGAAAACTCAGACTAAGTTATTTTTGAAGATGAAAATGACATTGGACAACACATTGCTCTTGGCAGGTTTGCTCATGTGCTGGCCAGTGTGCTGGGAAAAAGAGGGATTCCTGATTTTTGTATGCAACGTAAGTTGCTCCTCTGATGAGCATGATGTCACCATGGCTGTGAAAATAAAGCACCTCTTTCTGGCTCAGCATTACCAACATCTCTGAAGAAAAATCCTTGAGATCTTATACCTTCTTAATCAGTTGTTTTGTGAAATACAAAGTATATTGTGTAGTTTTAGCAATTTTAAACTACTATGGCCTATTGAAGGATCTCTTAAATTTACAAATCTCTATGAAGTTAAAAACAAAATCCCCCTGTACATGGCATGTTTTACTGCATTCTGTCACTCTTGAGGAAGCTGCCCTGAGTTTTACTGGTGTCCAAGCTAAAAACCTAGGCAATGCAGGCTGCTTCTCTGCTCTGGTGCTGACTCTGGTGTGTGTAGCAACCTCTGCGTCCTGCACAGAAGCACGGTCGGTTGGTCAGTGAACCGCAGATGTAGGTTATTATTATATAGATTGTTCATACGTTTCACTGTGAGTGTTGAAGAGTGTGTGGAGAGACGATAGAGGCTGCTTTTCTATCACCTCGGATAAACGCCTCCTCACTTGGGTGTGCTGATTACCTGAAATGCTGTCACTGGGCAGAGCTTTGTACAGTAGAGCGCTGAGCTAACCCCAGGGGCTTTGCTTGCTTTCCTAACATAATTATTAAATAACGAATACTCTTTCATTTTACCCAACTAGGACACAGTCTTTATTTGACCTTTCCTACTCTTCCTGTTACACTAGCCCCTAAGCCTTTTTGAATCTTTTCATAGCCAATGTGAGATGCTCCGCAGAGTGCAGACACAGGTACGTGGTGTACAAATTGTCTGGGTAAATTGCTGAAGCTTTTTTGAACCTATTTGAAGAGCAGCTTATACAAATATCTGTCAGAAATAACATGATGCACCTCGTCCTGCTTTAAGGGCAGGAGATACAATGTAAATGACCTTTTAATTCAGGTCACCCTGTTTTCTGCGTTTATTTGATTTATGCTAAAACCATCTGAGGACAAAATCCTATCTTAACAGACTAGATTTTAAGCCTGTGTTTTTCCAAGCAAGGGGTACCAGAATGACATAGTGCCTGTTATCTAAAAGGCCTTCTTCTCAGCAAGGGATATGTTTTGTGTTGCTGCTCATTCATCTTTTGTTTTCTCTGGGAACATGACACAACCCAGCAAAGCTTACTCCGTGGGGCAGACCCTTTTAAATGCCATGTACTGAATGCTCTAGGCAAGGGTAGTCACAACTTGGCTAAGGAAGGTGTCTCTCATGTCTCAGCTTTCAACATTAATTTGCTCTGGCAAGAGTGCTCTGTGTACACCGAGTTACATTCATATAAGGAACTGAGCTTGTGATAGGATCTAAATGCTTTAGATTTTACTTGAATGTACATATTCTGGGATTTGCCTTTTCTGTGACTAAAGGAAATATAGCTCTTTAATATCTCCAATGCTTCTTTTTTTTTTTTTGAGAAATGAAGGAATGTTATTAGCAAACCTTGTGCACGCAGCTTGCAGTTTTAGACATAAAATACCAATTCCTGTATTCAACTGTCTTAGTTTTCTTTGTTTTGTAGGGTAGACAGAGCTTCAGTGACTAGGCTGTTTTGCCTACAATTTTGGCTGTTAAGGTATGGATATAAATCAGTTAGCAGAAGAAAAACTTTGGTCTGTAATGAACTTACATTATAATGTGAATGGACTCCTGTTATCAATGATTCAAGACCAAAGCAGACATCTTGAACCAAACACACTGGACAGAATGGGCCACCTTCCGCTGTCTCTTCCATCCGTGTGATCCCGCAGTGGCCTGCTGGACAGATGGTTTGGTTATGACATGGTGAATTGCAAAGATTTTTGTTCCTCTAAAGTAATTGTTTGTACAAATCACAGGCTTTGTATGCGTAAAATTCCAGCCAGATGTTAGAACCAGAAATGAATCATGTCACCGCGAGTCTTTTGCTGGGAACTGTGGCAATACCTATCACGACTCACAGTGGGACACATTAGTGGGAGTAGAGGAATAGCGGTGCCTTCCCTTGTAGCATATTCTTTGTGTTTAGAGCTCTGTTCTGCTATTGTTGCTAATTTACTGATACTCCAGTCTGAACCATTCACAGTGTTTGAAATGAAATCTTTTGGATCTATAATACTTGAGACTATTGCCTTATCCAAAGTAGCCAGTTTTTGCATTAGCTCCTCCCTCTTTCTCTTTCCTCATATCCAGTATATTCTGCACATCTTTCATATTTTTCCTCTGCTCATATCCATAGCTGAAAATTACTCCTGTGTGCGGGAGTAGTACCTGGAATTCTCTTTCTCCCAAATTGCCTAGCCATTGCATTCTTCACTTATCACAAGGAGGGCGGCAAGAAAATACATCTCACATGTTTTAACACAGACATACCCTACAAAGCAGTGATGAGATTTTATTGGAGAATCAAGGTAGCTATGAATGTGAGTGGGGTGGCTGTGCAATGCCTGACAGATCAGAGAAGATTTTAGCACCTTCCAGAAAAAGATGTCTGCAAGAGAGCTAGGACAGAAGCTGAGGAGAAACTTGTACTAGCGGACTAGCAGAGGGGTAACTAAGGTTAGGGATGACGTTAGTCTAGTTTATGTAGCTCCAGGAAAGATCCATGCAATTTGAGCCCTTAAGAAAACGATAGCCACATGTGGAGCCTTGGAAACCCAGGACTGGGCCATTAAAAAGTCATGACAGAAAGCTATGAAGAGCCATCAGGTAAGAAAGCTGGAGTAGAAAAGATGCCTTATGGGAGAGCTAGAAGAGGAATGAAGAGGTGATAAGATAAAGTGTGAGAACTGTGAGTGTTTATTAGCTCTGAGCTCTGGATGTGCATCCCAGTTGGCTCCTGACTTTCTGCTGGGATTAGATCCAGGAACTCTCAGGAAGGAGCCCAGTGATGGAGTGTGGTGGCATCCTTGGGTGCACAGGAAGTTTCTGCCAGGTCTGCCCACTTTGGAGCCAGGACTGCAGGATGGGATGGAGTGAGGATGTCCATCCCTTCCTTCCCTGGTCCCCAGCCTGGGGTGAATGGGGACAACAGATATATTCTTCTATCCACTTTCACAGCAGTGTTATTTCCTTGCTGAACTTTTCCCAGGCCCTGTTTGTTTTCCAGCAGTGTATGGCCAGTGCTAAACAAGAGAGGCAAAGCTTGGGCTGGAGCTGTGTAGAAACATTGTTAGATTAGCAATAGGTTCTGGACCTGTTTTTAAATAAGTGCCTCCTGCTTTCAAATAAATTGTGAGCAGATCCACAGCAGAGGCAAAGCCATTTTGAGTAAAGCAAAGACCTTCTGTCAATAGTGGCATTTGAGGGATCGGATCTCTCTATTCCTTGTTGGCCTGTAGCTTTGAAATGCTATTTTTTGCACTTCAGTTCTTTCAGGAGTGAAACTTTGAAAAGGTTATGTGTCCTGAGAGCAAACCAGAATCTAAATATAGGAGAAAAAAAAAAAAAAAGATTAGTTGTCTAGATTTTGAGAACGACAGATTATAACCCGTCCCCTTTCGCTGACGGCCCCTGCTGACTAACAGACAGGCATGGTATCCTGTCTTCCCCCTCCCTCCCCAAAGTCTGCTGCTGCCACTTCTCCTCTTGCAGAGGACAGCCAGCATAAAGGACAAAAGTTGAGAGGAGAGATGTGACTCTAGTTCAGTAATACGATCCTTTTACAACTCTATTTAATGAAAACTTCTTCCCTTTTCCTGCGCTAACACAAAGGAAATGTTTGTTTGCTACACATGCTGTATTTGGATAAAGGAACAAGGGATGACAGTGTCTTAACAGCATTTAAAAATCAAAGAGGTTAGAGACTAATTCAGCCTTTTACTAATCTGTTGGTGAATAGAATTTTACTATTTATGTGACACTAATAAAAGTTTGAAGGGATATTTGACTTTTTTTTTACCCTTGTGCTACATAGGAGCAGTAACTGGCTAAGCAAGAACCTGAAGCCGGCATATGCAGCCCCTGTTTATATAGTTCAAATGTCAGTTTCTTTTCTGCCTTGTCTGCAAAAATAAACAGAATGAAAAAAATGTGTCAGTAACAACATTTTGCAACTTGGATAAAAACGGTTTGAATTACTAGTAAACTTAACCCTATCGCGCCCCCCCGCCCCCCAATCCAATTTAATTTTACATGTTTCTGGCTTTTGTTGCATACAGCTGTGTTATAGCTTAAAACAAATAATCTTTTTCTTTTTACTTATGCTTTTTTTATGTATTTTGGTTTACAGGAACTATTAGTTGTTTGAACACATCTTGCAGCACATTTTCCTGTTTTAATTTATCCACAGAATACATAAATAAGTGTTTCATACTGGGAATTACTATTCTGAATTGTATTTGAGGAATGCTTTTAAAGCAAACTCTGAGAAAAGTGTTTAAGATGTGTTCATCCAATTTATATAGAATTAGAAATTAAATTTGCTGCCTCAGTGTTTTATACTTACTAGGAAGAATTTGGTTTTCCGGAGATTTGTGTGCTGGGGACTTGTTTGCTTCTTGAGTGTAGCTATTGGCATCTTAGTGTATGATTGTTTCTTCAAATTATTTGTGCTGATTTAGAATTTGGGAAAATTATGATAAATCCAAACATAATATATATAAAAAAGATACTCGCGATGCGAGAACCAGCCATCTCTTTAATCTCAGTTGACCAGGCTGTGTAATTTCTTTCAATACTGAGCGGGAGTAAGGACTCAGAGCCTGGTTTAATTTAGGAAGCTTATCTCCCAGTGATTAACTTGCTGTATTTGGGGCGCTTCGCTGTTGCTGCCTACGGTACGGGAAGGTCTTGAGACGTCGCAGCCCAGCAGGGGGTAGCCAAGCACTGGTAACTACGAAGGCACCCAACTTTGAAGTATCCTTCATTATAAGGACAGCGATAGAGAGCACGCACTCTCTAAACAGATTTTGCTTCCTGAAGGCTTGGGTTATTTACCCGTTTGGAGAGAGATGGTGCTCTGTTTGCTAGGAGAAGCCACAGCACGGGAATTCACTGTGCAGAATAATGTGCCTTTTTTTTTTTTTTTTTTTTTTTTTTTTTTCCTTTTTGGCTGTAGGTTGAGGTTTTAGATTGCTCAGGTGGACATTCCCCAGCTAAATGCTTGGAAGGCAAACAGGAGGGGAAACTGTTGTCTTCTGATAAACTACTGTATTTTTGGAAGTATTCACATTTCTTGGCACAGAATACTTTTTTTTTTTCGAAGCTGCTTGCCAAACGTGTACATAATTTGCTATGCCTATGGAGTTGCATTGCTAAGTGAGGAAGCTGTGCTTTCCAAACAGAGACTGGCAGCTGGCAAACGTAAAATATCTCAATATTGGCAAAGTCCCACCTAAAAATTAGACACCTGGTTTTGAAAAATCCAAGGTTTGGTCTTCATTTAATGTAACGCAATTCATCTTGAGCCTGTGCTCACGTCACTGCTGAGAACCTGGTCACACTGCTCTGTACTGCAGCCGAGTCTGGGGACGGAAACTGAAAGTGTGTATGTTGCTACCTTTCCTTGCTGGAAAAATCCTGGAGAATATTTCTCCCTTCCTCCTCCCTCCCCAACAAAATAATGGGGCTTGGCTGCTGAGCTGACATACTTCAGATTGCAGGGATGTAGCTGCTTATATTTAAAAAAACAACTGCCCTTCACTTGCATTGTACCATGGCATGCCAGCTTAGATCAAGAGTCTGTCTTCCTAGGCACTGTATCAACCAGGCTTTCTTCTTATAGACAGCATGGAGGCAGACAGTAGTCCCAGAAAGAATTATTAGTGTGAGATTTTTTTTTTTTTTTTTTTTTTTTTTTTTTTTTTTTACAGGGTTCAGAGAGCTTGAATGGCTTCTTAATGTTCCTAAAGAGGTCTGGGAAGGCACCAGTTTTTGATCTGTCTGGATGCCACAACTGGTGGGCCTCTCCTTGTGCTGTCATTGCAGCAATGTCGCAGAATGCGCCTGATAATGAATTATTAGACGTTGTGGCTGCGCCACAGATCCTCAACGCTTGTCTCGGCCTCTGCTCTGCGTGACTTTGATGGCCCAGCCTTTGTTTCTGGCCTCTGTTCCTTGTCTCCCTCCTCACTGCTGGCAGAGCGCTGCCTGCATTACTTGTGTGCTCAAGCCACGGCCAGAGCTACAGAGGCTCTGGAGATTGGGTTGGTTCAAGTTTTGACTTGACAGCTGGAGGGAGGGGGGAAGAGTTTCAGCCTTCAGATAAGGTGGAGGAAGCAGCAGCAGAGCTAGCGGGAGCTGCAGGATCTGCCGGGAGCGTGAGGCACCCAGGGAGAGGACTCTGTCTCACACGAAGTCTTCGTTTACTTAGGGGAGAATTAGTTGGGAAAGGCACTCCCCACTCTCCAGAGCTACTGTGCTCGGAAATTTCACTGTTTCCTTGTGCAGAAGTTTCATGCTATGTCCATTCTTGGTGGCATTATGATATTTTTTTTGCCATTATTGTTGAGGAAGATGAAAATGCTTACTGTCAGTCCTCCCCTAAAACCAAGACATTCCTGGCTGCACAGTTTAGGAAGTAACATCTCTACCTTATATATATGCATATATATATATATATATATATGTGTGTGTGTGTGTGTGTGTGTGTGTGTGTGTATTTGTATATGTATATAATAGAAAATCTCCATGGTTCGTTTTGGTTTTTGGGTTTTGTTTTTTTTTTTTTTGTTTTTTTAGAAGCCACTCTTAAACAGAAGGAAAGCTGCTTCATACCTGTTTAAGCGCATGTTAATATAAATGCCCCTCAGTTTCCCGTAGCCTATACTCACCTTATTGCCACCTACACCAGGCTGCTCCTGCGTTGCCTTCCTTTGTTCTGTTTTCTTCAGTGCAATGAACCCTTACGTTATGAGTTTCTGCTGTAGTTTTAACCTCTAATATGCAGCCATTACAGCTTATCTCGTCTCCTAAATTACTCTAAAATCCAATTATAAAATCCTCTTTCCCTCAATAGCACACAACTTGCCACATTACTGAAATGCTGGGTAGCTCTTTTGTTTTTCTAAATTAATAATAACTACCATTTTCCGTCTGCTCTTAGTATGGAAGTCTTCTATATCACTGTGCTTCTTTCCCATAATACATATTATGATTCATTTTATATGCTAGTTATGTTTGGAAAAAATGAGAAAGGTTTTGAGAAGATGTGCCAGTCAAATTCTGTGTATTAAAATATGACAATGAAAATCCTTAGTGGAAACTTAGGCAGAAAATTCCTAATAGTAATGTATCCTGCCAGAGGAAAATGGCAACTCCTCATTTGGTGAAACCTTTATTTTGGGTAGGAATGGTTGTTATTTCCAACCAGTTCCTAATGATTTCAAATAATGGTTCTGAGGTAACATGTCAAAAGAAATGCAACAGGGTAAATGATAAGCTCTATATTCAAAAGCACTCAGAAATATTTGCGTCTTACCAGTATGGTTTGCAAATTTCTAGTAGGCTTTGTTCTTGCTTTTTTAAAATCAAATGATAAAAATAGACATTATTTACTTTGGAAGTTTATTAAATATGTTTCCTGAGTTCCCAGATTTTCCTTTTTCAAAATGCCACAGTCTCCATATTAACAGTCCAAACACTGATTGTGTCCTGACACTAAATCTTTTGCTCTTAGAATATTAACTATGTTGATAAAACCGCTAGCCTGTTTTTAATAAACTGTCTAGTACTGTAAGCATTTTCTGAAACCCAGTGTGAAGATCTAGTGATAAAAGGGATGCAGTGGAAATAAAGATGCGCCATGCAAGCTCACGGCTTGAGTGAGATTTACCAGAAGGGCATGCTAATCAGTAAATAACATAATCACATGTTCGCATACAAACGCAGACATATATGTTCATTTACACTCACAATCCGATGCTATCTAATAATTAGTCAAGTGCAGTAAATTAACCAAGGAAGGAGTGAACACAAATGTAAGAAGACTTACCAAGGCAAGAGTTGTTTTTCCTTATAGTGGCCACCAAAATGATGATAATCAATCCTCCACCCTGGGACAAATCAAAGAGAAGTACCTGATAATAGTCTTCCATCTTACAACTGAGCGAGACTGCCCTAAAGAGCACACTGTTGGGCTTTACTAGATCCCACGCTGGAAGAAAGTCGCCTGGAATTAAATGGATTTTTGCAAGTTTACAATACGAGCTGTAAGACCCCAGCCAGATGTAATTGTGTATGCTGTGGGATCCCAGTCCGCCATCCTCATGTGAACTTCTTTTTGCATTTTTGTAGGAATTACATATGTAAGGTTCAGAGTGTTGACTCTGGTATTTCTCACATACAATTTAATTGGACCTTAACACTAAAAAAAAGGCCTCAAAGTTTTCTAGATTTCTAAAGGGGAATGCTTGTGTTGTTCACCAGTGAAGTGAATGGCAGAACTCCATCTAGCTCCAGCAGTGACAGACTGGACCCCAGCCCAGCTGCCTTTGGTTCAGTGTTACTCACATCCCCATCCTCTTTCCTAATAGTTGAATGAAGCACATTGAAACATTTTGGTGTTCAGCTTTCTGGGATAGTACATTCTTGGCTGGTGTGCTACAGCTCTCATACACTCGTGCTCTGAAATTATGCTGTTTATTTTCTTTTAATTGTACCTGCTTCTTAAGTGATTGCTTCTTTGAACTTGGGAAATATTTCCCTTTAGTTATCATGACCTGAAGTAAATTAACCCATATCAGCACAGAAGTAGAAGTCATTGAATATATATTTATATTTTAAATTGAAGTTCAAGGTAACATTTAAATGAATAATTATTTACTATTTTGTTAAATGCTGACATATATGACAGCAATCATACATTAGTACAAATGCTTTTCTGTTTTGAATGGCTCATTAGTTGCTTTGTAGGGCTGTACTGGTTTTTTAAGATTCAGATTCAAAATCTCTTCTGATTTCTGCTGTTTGGGCTTTGGCAGTGGGCCAGCTGCAGATATGCATAATATTTCACTGTTAGACCTTGCAAACAGAATATCCTGCTGTGCTAAAGAAAACATTGTGTTTCTTACCACATGAAAATAATCCATCACTTTTCAATCAGCACACATGCATACGCTGGCGCGCAGACATACACACAAACCTCTACCTGTTTTTTCCATCAGACTCCAGAAAAAATTAATGGCTATGATGTGAAGGGTGGACTCTTTGTACATGATCCATTAAAGTACAAACTAATGAAAATATATCTAACATCTGATTTGCAAAGCAATGTGGAGCCAGAGGCAAGCAGAGGAAATAGACCATCTGAAGACCTCTCTGACCTTGTTCAAGTAGCAGTATCTTTTTGTTTGTTTTAAATGTTACATGGAAAGTGAGAGCACAAGTTTAAGACAACCTAGAACATCCCTTTGCTCAGCTCACCACTGCTATGTAGAATGCATTATATATAAAAAGGCAGAAAAGCATACATATCTTACAACCTGCAAATTACATGTTGCCTTGTTTAATGTGGACAGTGATCAGTAGTGAAGATTTCCTCCTTGAGACCAGACACGTTGCACGGGAGGAAGCTCATTTGTGGTAGAGCACCGAGAATCTGTGGGTGCATGTGCACAGGCTGTGGGAAGAATAAAGTGAGTTCTTTTTTTGGTTATGCTATGCCAGGTATTACTGCGCATTTATGACTTCTCTTCTGTGGACTGAATGCCACTGAAATCTGTATATTTACCAAGGGCTGTGATATCTCAACAATTTACCATTTCAAGAACAGGAGGGGAAAAAACAGAACTAATCTAGCTACTGTACTACCCCGTACTGGGTCTCCTGTGTTGTTTTCTATAATTTATCATTTGTTTACAGGCAGACAACGTATTACATACCAATACACACATAGTAGTGAATTTTTTACTTTCCAATGCTGAAACACTGGTCAATGAAACTATTTTGGGTAAGAGGTGTAGTAGAGTAAATGTATTGTAGTTCAAGTAAGTATTTAGATACCTAAGTCTTACTCTGAAGTGAAGCTGGAACTCCAAACAGAAACTAAGTCCATATTTTTTCTGCTTAAATGTTGCTCTTCTGAATGTAGTCACTGTAGGATGTCTCAACTGGGAGAGGAACAATTAGGAGATGCTTTACATCACCTGTCACAGCTAAGTTAAAAGCATGGTATTAGATTAGAAGAATTTTGATGTTTGACCAAGATTACTTTGTTGAAACTGCCTTTATTCCCTCTGCAGTCCTCAATATCTTGCCGAATGGGAGTGGATAAGGAAATGTAAGAGATGTAGTCTTTATGCCTCTTGGTGATACGTCAACCAAATGCACATGGACCATTCAGGTAGGAAAGGTCATGGGATCTTGGGAGGTTTTTTTTCCCCATCTTTGCAAGGTCTTAATATTTTTATTTGCATGTGCCTTAGACCTAAATTCAAGGCAGTAGGGCATAACAGCTGAAAGAGCGGGTCTAGAAGCATGCTGTGGGCAAGGTGAAGCAGAGGTGCTGGGAACTGGGGAGTCATCAGGGCTGGAGGAACCTGGCTTTTAATTTCCAAACATTCTTCACTGCTGCCCTTTGAAGCATTTTTAGTGATGCATTTTTAGGCCATTGAATTTTGAACTTGTGGTCACCCCTTTCTTCCAGTTGTGAAAACAAGAGCTTGTCAGTGGAAAAAGGAGTTCTCAACAGAACTGTCAGAGTGCAGTTTGTGACATGAGTCAAAACTCAGAGCTCTGCTCTGTTGCCACACTAACACTTGATTAAGATACCTTGCCAGGCTGTCAGTTCGGTGATTTTTGTTGCCATGCACTTATTTTTTACTTTCTCAATTATTTTTTTGTGCTTTATCTAAGTTTTGGAGATTACAAATGGATGCAGCGCATTCTGGTATCTAAATAAAGCATGAGAACATTTGGCCAGCCTTTCCAGGATTGTTTTGTAAAATAAATTACTTTCCTTTGGAGTCCCACATCTTTCAGCTCCCTTTCCAGTTTTCATTTTAAATATGGAGCTGTAAGAGAACATGGAGACGGTAAATAATGAGAAAAGACTAGCTGAGTGGTTGGAGTGAGAGATATCTATTTTCAGCCATGCTAACTCATGTCTGACCACGTTGTACTGATCAATTTACTCATTTGTGAGAGATAAAATAATTGATGATATATGATATATAAAATAATTGATGATATACTGATTTTGGTTGAAATAAACATAGAACATGTATTTATAGAAAAGACAATAAATCTTTGCCAACATTTTTACTTGTGAAGTGACAAATATTTTTCACTAAAACAGCAAGACTGTCTGCCTTTTCAGAGGTCTTACCTCACTTTTTCAGAGTCCAAGTGGAGTCAGCTGAAGCTGTAATCACAGGAATACCCTTTGTGGTGGTTCTCTGGTCTTAAATATGAATGAAGTTTGTGCAGTCTTCAAGAGATTCACCTTACTTTCCATGAATGATGAAGACAGTTTGCTTTCCTCACATACACTACATTTACACTGTGGGAACAGAACTACTCACTGAGGTAGGTGCATTCAAATTGATCACTTTTCAGAAAGTCAGCTCTTTATGTACCCACCTCTTCACTATCTCCTCATCCCAAATCAAAAGCCCATGAGCAATTGTAACACGTAGGAAATACCAGAAAATTCATGTAGTGACCTGCTTTTGCACGTGGACTTATTTGCACTGTCATTTTTCACAGCTGAATATTTCCCCTTCAGCAGGAGCTGAAGAACAATGTCAGACAATCTCACAAAGTCCTCTTTCAGAAATTTCTGACAGTACAGTTTCTTATCCTGTTAACTCAGATGCTTCATAATGAAAAATGTAAGGGAGGATAATGCATCCAGAAAGTAAAATGCTGGTCGGCCACATCGTTTGTGTTAATACCATGTACTACAAGGTAGAAAGTCATGTCTAAACCACTTTACTATTAATCCCCTGCTGCTGTGAGAAAAGCTGGCTTCATCCTTGGGGATGAGTGTGGACCCTCTCTTTGACTCTAGGCAATTCAGCAACTCAGCATCCCTACCAGTAGTTTACAGAGAGGAGGTCTCCAAATTTTTTCCTTGTCCAGAAGGCCTGCTGGCTTGACTGGAGGGCCTCTGAAGGCAGTGGGATGGAAAAGAAAGAATGAGAGGGAGGGATCTCTTATTATTTATTCCAGGGAGGGATGGAGGAAAGAATCTGAGGCTCCTGGAGGAAAGAGACAGGAGGTCTATGGTGGCAAACAGGTAAAGAAGAAGATGCTGCTAAGGCATAATGCATTAAAGGAAAAAGCAATACGTGTGGAGCCTGGTGATAACACCATGGACCACAAAGAAGCAACTGATACAAAAAGTGATATACCAGCAGTTCCCAAGTGTCAGGCAGAGAAATGAGTCCAGAATAACCAACACTGAAGCAAAATAAGAGAAAAAGAGTCAAGTGCAGTCAGTTAGTTGTTCCAAACACCTAGAAGCACCAGCTGGCATCTTCTGGAGGTAGCATCCATCAGCAAAATGATTGGCAAAATGATAGGGTTTTTTTCTTCTTCTTTATTGACCATAACAATATTTGTCCAGGTATTTGCTGTCTCTTATATGAATATTAGTCAAGAAGAGGAAAGCAGTCCTAAATTGCCCTATACAAAAACATTGCAGCAGCAGCTCTCTTTCCTTTTTCATAAGGAGACATTGCAACTAGAGAAGGATTTCCAATTGGAGGAGGTGGTCTTACCAAAGAAGCTATTGATAATGAGCGAATAGTTGAGAAAGAAGCGTAATTGAAAGGGATGCCTCCAGCACAGTTCAAGATTAGTGTTCCCCCTAGTTTATCTCGTATTTCTTCCATGGATGGTGTTTCAGCTTATTTGTATGGTTAACACTGGGAGTAAAGAGCTTGTGAAACACAGAAGTCCACACAGTCTGCTGAATTCTTGCTGTCACCATTTCAGCAGAGGGGGAAAAGATGACCTACTTGATTCTCCATGCATTTTCACCAGGGTAAATGAGAGGTTAGATGGATTATCTAATAGAATGTATTACAGCTGCTGATTAGCACTGGCCAAGCCAGGACACGCTTCTGCATCATGTGATAGAATTGTGGGTGTGCAGCTGTAAACTGGGGAGCTGCTTCACTCCTTGTGGAAGAGTAGACCGTGAATGAGTTGGGAGGAAGTGTTGGTGGGGGGTGGGGGGTGGAAGGGTGATCTCTTACTACACTGAAGGGAATCTGTGTGGTGAAGGTCTGATAAATCACAAATGCTTTAACTACAAGCTCAGCGTCTTGATGTACTTAGGAATATTCAAAATTATCTATTGTGCTGGTAATTGCTATTAACTTTCTATATTTTACATGTTTGTGTTGACAATGTTGTTTGCAGCCCTCAGTCCTTTAAGAAAAATGGTTATAATTAACCAATAATAATGTGCAACAGTTGTTACTTAATTTTCAGAAGTTGTGCACCTCACATAGAGAAGTTGCACAAGAACATGTTGGCTTCAACCAGAGGTCCAACTAGAGGTGACTGCCTGGCAGGAGACTGCTGTCTAAAGAAGGAGAGTAAATTATTAACTTTCAAGTCCCATATTGTGTTAAGTGAAGCTGTATTTGGGGATCAAGCTCATAGAAATATGTTTTAAAATATCATAATATCCAGTACATAGAATATTACCTGCAGAGTACTATATTCCTCTGAAAAAAAGAATCAATGTAACAGGTGACCAAAATACTGGATAACTCTGTTCATGGTATGATTCACCTACATTCAGATATATTCTGAAGTGCTGTAATGGCAGAGTATGTCCTCCTGCCTGTGCCTTCTGGTACTTTTCACAATGCTTTGTCCAGTTTTAAATGAAGCAGTCAAAGCGAACATCATCATCTTTCTTGCTAGAAAATCTCCCATTCCAATATATTTCACTGTTAGGTCTCTTCTTCACCCTCTGCTTTCCCCTGTTTAATTTCATCCCATCACTCCTGTTTGCACTTTTGTTTAGCTTAGGAGTCCTCTGCTCACATTTTTTAGTCCATCTCTCTTAATTTCTGACTGTGACATCAGTCATTGTTTCTGGAGAAACCAAACTACAGCTATGTGGGATATATAGTGAAATTCAGAGTCTGAACATTCCTCAGTTCCACAGCTGAAGGGAGCATGCCTTGTTGTTCAGTTCTAAAAATAATATCTGAGTATTAAGTGATTACATTACGCTTGCTAGAGCTTCACCCAAAAAGATGTCTTATAGACTTATTTCTTTTCCTGTATCGGAGGTGCAAGGCTTCCCCCTTCCCATGTTTTCTTTAGTTGCAATGACAGAGATGTTATTTTCTCTCTGCCACACAGGGCTTATCCACCTATATCTCTTCTGCATGAGATTTGAAAAGGTACCTTTTCCCCTTCAGCTTTCCCTGATGTCTCCGCAGGTAGAATTTGATAGAAGTTGATATCAATGCCGACATTTTTTATTTTTCAACCAAGTTTGAATTTTTGCACTTCTGAATTTGCGTTTAGAAGCTGTTAAAACCTTGCCCATTTAAAACGAAGGTTAATACATTGATTTACTTGTTTAACTGAAATAACGGAGACTTTGAATGTGAAATTTACTTACATGTAGCAGATTGGCACAAGGCTGAACATTCACCAGAAATCTTATGCATGTCCTCTGATTTACTGCGAATCACTTCTCATTTACACTGGAAGTACAGATAAAATCAGATCCATAACACTGTGATGACTGTAAGCGGTCCATTTAGCTGCTTTGTAACAGACGGTTGAATCAAATCATTTTAGAAACCTGTACGAAAAAATTGGATCCACTTGCCTTTCTCCCTTTCACTCTCTCTTCACTACTGTGCATTTTCTGCTGGTTAGAGCAAACTCAGTGTGCCCAATTTGGCCGGTTATTGTGTCATTGACACTGATGTTTTAGTTACTGAATTACATTTGTGTTTGAGGCATTCTTTATTTCCAAAATGTTTTCTTAAAGTCTTTCCTACACTAAGCATTCTCCTTTCTCTTGTCTATAAAGCATTTCATGATGTGCTGATCCAGTAGGAAATTTACTTGTAAAGTCTGACAGGAGCTGCCAATACTCAGGGCTTTTGGGGCAGCAGTGCAAACTTTATTGTTAGAGTTATCACATCCCTTTTCTATTCACCTGCTGTGTTTTTATGACTTAGAAATCACAATGCCTTGTTTATGATGGCATTTTATTATAGGGTAAGAATATAGCAAAAATATTTTTTCAATTACTGAAATAAAATACTAAAGATTCTGCCCAGGATACAGGTTAAGAAGAAATGGGGGTAATGTAATTCCCCTTGAGGTACCAATGCAATTAGTTTAATAAATAAAGGGAGTGCATTAATTAGATTAATAAATTAAGAGAGCTGCTATTTGTCAGTGGTTGATTATAGGCAGCTTTTTGTTTGAGTATTATTTGGTCAGGAAGGGCAGGTGTTTATGCAATATAAATTCCTGTTATTCTTGATACAAATAAAAAAATATTTCAGACTTAAGTGTCTTTTCACTTCAAACACAGTCAAACAGTCATCTAAGCTTTAGATTAACTGAGTTCTTTCCTGGGTTCCCAAAAGCCAATATCTGAATATTGTGTGCAATGATACTGCACAAATATTCATACTGATGATACTACTGTCTCTTATTAGACGTAGTGGCCTGCTGTTAACAAATAAAATACCCACAGTCTTTAGCTTTGTCTAATATATTATGCACAACAGGGCAAATTCAGTGCAAGCCAGGCTGTTTGGTACTTCCAACTGGCCAAAACATGGTGCTTTATATGTATGTGCAATATCCAGTAAAACAACCAATTTGGTATTTTGTGTTCATGTCAGCGAGTGTTGGTGCAGCCCCATAGACAGGTTGCAGGCATGCACTGCTCAGATGAGTGGGTGAGCTAGTGACAGTTTTGACTTAACATTGACCCAAACCTCTCAGTTACTCTCATGTATCAGTAAGTAAATTACCAGGTAAACACCCTTATGACATAAGGTAAGATAAGTCACATACCTGCTTAGATGTATATTAAATCAAATACTATTATATAGTTAGTGAAAAATCAATTTATTTTAGCACCAGTGAAATTCGAGTGATAACAAACATTGATATTTGATACTTTTTTTTAATTGGGGGGGGGGG